>NW_024061240.1:0-33626 GCF_016432855.1 Salvelinus namaycush
GAAATTACACCAGACAGCTAGCTGGCTATGTTTATAAGATACAGAGGAACATTACTCCAGACAGCTAGCTGGCTATGTTTACAAGATACTGTACAGAGGAACATTACTCCAGACAGCTAGCTGGCTATGTTTACAAGATACTGTACAGATGAACATTACTCCAGACAGCTAGCTGGGCTATGTTTACAAGATACTGTACAGAGGAACATTACTCCAGACAGCTAGCTGGCTATGTTTACAAGATACTGTACAGAGGAACATTACTCCAGACAGCTAGCTGGGCTATGTTTACAAGATACTGTACAGAGGAACATTACTCCAGACAGCTAGCTGGCTATGTTTACAAGATACTGTACAGAGGAACATTACACCAGACAGCTAGCTGGCTATGTTTATAAGATACAGAGGAACATTACTCCAGACAGCTAGCTGGCTATGTTTACAAGATACTGTACAGAGGAACATTACTCCAGACAGCTAGCTGGCTATGTTTATAAGATACAGAGGAACATTACACCAGACAGCTAGCTGGCTATGTTTACAAGATACTGTACAGAGGAACATTACTCCAGACAGCTAGCTGGCTATGTTTATAAGCTACTGTACAGAGGAACATTACTCCAGACAGCTAGCTGGCTATGTTTACAAGATACTGTACAGAGGAACATTACTCCAGACAGCTAGCTGGCTATGTTTACAAGATACTGTACAGAGGAACATTACTCCAGACAGCTAGCTGGCTATGTTTACAATATACTGTACAGAGGAACATTACTCCAGACAGCTAGCTGGCTATGTTTACAAGCTACTGTACAGAGGGACATTACTCCAGACAGCTAGCTGGCTATGTTTACAAGCTACTGTACACAGGGACATTACTCCAGACAGCTAGCTGGCTATGTTTACAAGATACTGTACAGAGGAACATTACACCAGACAGCTAGCTGGCTATGTTTATAAGATACAGAGGGACATTACTCCAGACAGCTAGCTGGCTATGTTTATAAGATACAGAGGAACATTACTCCAGACAGCTAGCTGGGCTATGTTTACAAGATACAGAGGGACATTACTCCAGACAGCTAGCTGGCTATGTTTACAAGCTACTGTACAGACGAACATTAGTCCAGACAGCTAGCTGGGCTATGTTTACAAGCTACTGTACAGAGGAACATTAGTCCAGACAGCTAGCTGGCTATGTTTACAAGCTACTGTACACAGGGACATTACTCCAGACAGCTAGCTGATTATGTTTACAAGCTACTGTACACAGGGGCATTACTCCAGACAGCTAGCTGGCTATGTTTACAAGCTACTGTACAGAGGGACATTTCTCAAGACAGCTAGCTGGCTATGTTTACAAGCTACTGCACAGAGGAACATTACTCCAGACAGCTAGCTGGGCTATGTTTATAAGATACAGAGGAACATTACTCCAGACAGCTAGCTGGGCTAAGTTTATACGCTACTGTACAGATGAACATTACTCCAGACAGCTAGCTGGCTATGTTTACAAGATACTGTACAGAGGAACATTACACCAGACAGCTAGCTGACTATGTTTATAAGATACAGAGGAACATTACTCCAGACAGCTAGCTGGCTATGTTTACAAGATACTGTACAGAGGAACATTACTCCAGACAGCTAGCTGGCTATGTTTATAAGCTACTGTACAGAGGAACATTACTCCAGACAGCTAGCTGGCTATGTTTACAAGATACTGTACAGAGGAACATTACTCCAGACAGCTAGCTGGCTATGTTTACAAGCTACAGAGGAACATTACTCCAGACAGCTAGCTGGCTATGTTTATAAGATACAGAGGAACATTACTCCAGACAGCTAGCTGGCTATGTTTATAAGATACAGAGGAACATTACTCCAGACAGCTAGCTGGGCTATGTTTATAAGATACTGTACAGAGGAACATTACTCCAGACAGCTAGCTGGGCTATGTTTACAAGATACTGTACAGAGGAACATTACTCCAGACAGCTAGCTGGCTATGTTTATAAGATACAGAGGAACATTACTCCAGACAGCTAGCTGGGCTATGTTTATAAGATACTGTACAGAGGAACATTACTCCAGACAGCTAGCTGGGCTATGTTTATAAGATACAGAGGAACATTACTCCAGACAGCTAGCTGGGCTACGTTTATAAGCTACAGAGGAATATTAGTCCAGACAGCTAGCTGGCTATGTTTATAAGATACAGAGGAACATTACACCAGACAGCTAGCTGGGCTATGTTTATAAGATACAGAGGAACATTACTCCAGACAGCTAGCTGGCTATGTTTATAAGATACAGAGGGACATTACTCCAGACAGCTAGCTGGGCTATGTTTACAAGATACAGAGGAACATTACTCCAGACAGCTAGCTGGCTATGTTTACAAGATACAGAGGAACATTACTCCAGACAGCTAGCTGGCTATGTTTATAAGATACAGAGAAACATTACTCCAGACAGCTAGCTGGCTATGTTTATAAGATACAGAGGAACATTACTCCAGACAGCTAGCTGGCTATGTTTATAAGATACAGAGGAACATTACTCCAGACAGCTAGCTGGCGATGTTTATAAGAAACAGAGGGACATTACTCCAGACAGCTAGCTGGCTATGTTTATAAGCTACTGTACAGAGGAACATTACTCCAGACAGCTAGCTGGCTATGTTTACAAGATACAGAGGAACATTACTCCAGACAGCTAGCTGGCTATGTTTACAAGCTACTGTACAGAGGAACATTACTCCAGACAGCTAGCTGGCTATGTTTATAAGATACAGAGGAACATTACTCCAGACAGCTAGCTGGCTATGTTTACAAGATACAGAGGAACATTACTCCAGACAGCTAGCTGGCTATGTTTATAAGATACAGAGGGACATTACTCCAGACAGCTAGCTGGCTATGTTTATAAGATACAGAGGAACATTACTCCAGACAGCTAGCTGGGCTATGTTTACAAGATACAGAGGAACATTACTCCAGACAGCTAGCTGGCTATGTTTATAAGATACAGAGGAACATTACTCCAGACAGCTAGCTGGCTATGTTTATAAGATACAGAGGAACATTACTCCAGACAGCTAGCTGGCTATGTTTATAAGATACAGAGGGACATTACTCCAGACAGCTAGCTGGCTATGTTTATAAGACATTACTCCAGACAGCTAGCTGGACATTACTCCAGACAGCTAGCTGGCTATGTTTATAAGATACAGAGGAACATTACTCCAGACAGCTAGCTGGCTATGTTTATAAGCTACTGTACAGAGGAACATTACTCCAGACAGCTAGCTGGCTATGTTTACAAGATACAGAGGAACATTACTCTAGACAGCTAGCTGGCTATGTTTACAAGCTACTGTACAGAGGAACATTACTCCAGACAGCTAGCTGGCTATGTTTACAAGATACTGTACAGAGGAACATTACTCCAGACAGCTAGCTGGCTATGTTTACCAGATACTGTACAGAGGAACATTACTCCAGACAGCTAGCTGGCTATGTTTACAAGATACTGTACAGAGGAACATTACACCAGACAGCTAGCTGGCTATGTTTATAAGATACAGAGGAACATTACTCCAGACAGCTAGCTGGCTATGTTTACAAGATACTGTACAGAGGAACATTACTCCAGACAGCTAGCTGGCTATGTTTATATGCTACTGTACAGAGGAACATTACTCCAGACAGCTAGCTGGCTATGTTTACAAGATACTGTACAGAGGAACATTACTCCAGACAGCTAGCTGGCTATGTTTACAATATACTGTACAGAGGAACATTACTCCAGACAGCTAGCTGGCTATGTTTACAAGCTACTGTACAGAGGGACATTACTCCAGACAGCTAGCTGGCTATGTTTACAAGCTACTGTACACAGGGACATTACTCCAGACAGCTAGCTGGCTATGTTTACAAGATACTGTACAGAGGAACATTACACCAGACAGCTAGCTGGCTATGTTTATAAGATACAGAGGGACATTACTCCAGACAGCTAGCTGGCTATGTTTATAAGATACAGAGGAACATTACTCCAGACAGCTAGCTGGGCTATGTTTACAAGATACAGAGGGACATTACTCCAGACAGCTAGCTGGCTATGTTTACAAGCTACTGTACAGACGAACATTAGTCCAGACAGCTAGCTGGGCTATGTTTACAAGCTACTGTACAGAGGAACATTAGTCCAGACAGCTAGCTGGCTATGTTTACAAGCTACTGTACACAGGGACATTACTCCAGACAGCTAGCTGATTATGTTTACAAGCTACTGTACACAGGGGCATTACTCCAGACAGCTAGCTGGCTATGTTTACAAGCTACTGTACAGAGGGACATTTCTCAAGACAGCTAGCTGGCTATGTTTACAAGCTACTGCACAGAGGAACATTACTCCAGACAGCTAGCTGGCTATGTTTACAAGCTACTGTACACAGGGACATTACTCCAGACAGCTAGCTGATTATGTTTACAAGCTACTGTACACAGGGGCATTACTCCAGACAGCTAGCTGGCTATGTTTACAAGCTACTGTACAGAGGGACATTTCTCAAGACAGCTAGCTGGCTATGTTTACAAGCTACTGCACAGAGGAACATTACTCCAGACAGCTAGCTGGGCTATGTTTATAAGATACAGAGGAACATTACTCCAGACAGCTAGCTGGGCTAAGTTTATACGCTACTGTACAGATGAACATTACTCCAGACAGCTAGCTGGCTATGTTTACAAGATACTGTACAGAGGAACATTACACCAGACAGCTAGCTGACTATGTTTATAAGATACAGAGGAACATTACTCCAGACAGCTAGCTGGGCTATGTTTATAAGATACTGTACAGAGGAACATTACTCCAGACAGCTAGCTGGGCTATGTTTATAAGATACAGAGGAACATTACTCCAGACAGCTAGCTGGGCTACGTTTATAAGATACAGAGGAACATTACTCCAGACAGCTAGCTGGCTATGTTTATAAGATACAGAGGAACATTACTCCAGACAGCTAGCTGGGCTATGTTTATAAGATACTGTACAGAGGAACATTACTCCAGACAGCTAGCTGGGCTATGTTTATAAGATACAGAGGAACATTACTCCAGACAGCTAGCTGGGCTACGTTTATAAGCTACAGAGGAATATTAGTCCAGACAGCTAGCTGGCTATGTTTATAAGATACAGAGGAACATTACACCAGACAGCTAGCTGGGCTATGTTTACAAGATACTGTACAGAGGAACATTACTCCAGACAGCTAGCTGGGCTATGTTTATAAGATACTGTACAGAGGAACATTACTCCAGACAGCTAGCTGGGCTATGTTTACAAGATACTGTACAGAGGAACATTACTCCAGACAGCTAGCTGGCTATGTTTATAAGATACAGAGGAACATTACTCCAGACAGCTAGCTGGGCTATGTTTATAAGATACTGTACAGAGGAACATTACTCCAGACAGCTAGCTGGGCTACGTTTATAAGCTACAGAGGAATATTAGTCCAGACAGCTAGCTGGCTATGTTTATAAGATACAGAGGAACATTACACCAGACAGCTAGCTGGGCTATGTTTATAAGATACAGAGGAACATTAGTCCAGACAGCTAGCTGGGCTATGTTTATAAGCTACAGAGGAACATTACTCCAGACAGTTAGCTGGCTATGTTTACAAGATACAGAGGAACATTACTCCAGACAGCTAGCTGGCTATGTTTATAAGATACAGAGGAACATTACTCCAGACAGCTAGCTGGCTATGTTTACAAGATACAGAGGAACATTACTCCAGACAGCTAGCTGGCTATGTTTATAAGATACAGAGGAACATTACTCCAGACAGCTAGCTGGGCTATGTTTATAAGATACAGAGGAACATTACTCCAGACAGCTAGCTGGGCTATGTTTATAAGATACAGAGGAACATTACTCCAGACAGCTAGCTGGCTATGTTTATAAGATACAGAGGAACATTACTCCAGACAGTTAGCTGGCTATGTTTATAAGATACAGAGGAACATTACTCCAGACAGCTAGCTGGCTATGTTTATAAGATACAGAGGAACATTACTCCAGACAGCTAGCTGGGCTACGTTTATAAGCTACAGAGGAATATTAGTCCAGACAGCTAGCTGGCTATGTTTATAAGATACAGAGGAACATTACACCAGACAGCTAGCTGGGCTATGTTTACAAGATACTGTACAGAGGAACATTACTCCAGACAGCTAGCTGGGCTATGTTTATAAGATACTGTACAGAGGAACATTACTCCAGACAGCTAGCTGGGCTATGTTTACAAGATACTGTACAGAGGAACATTACTCCAGACAGCTAGCTGGCTATGTTTATAAGATACAGAGGAACATTACTCCAGACAGCTAGCTGGGCTATGTTTATAAGATACAGAGGAACATTACTCCAGACAGCTAGCTGGCTATGTTTACAAGATACAGAGGAACATTACTCCAGACAGCTAGCTGGCTATGTTTACAAGATACAGAGGAACATTACTCCAGACAGCTAGCTGGCTATGTTTACAAGATACAGAGGAACATTACTCCAGACAGCTAGCTGGCTATGTTTACAAGATACAGAGGAACATTACTCCAGACAGCTAGCTGGCTATGTTTATAAGATACAGAGGAACATTAGTCCAGACAGCTAGCTGGCTATGTTTATAAGATACAGAGGAACATTACTCCAGACAGCTAGCTGGCGATGTTTATAAGATACAGAGGAACATTACTCCAGACAGCTAGCTGGCTATGTTTATAAGATACAGAGGAACATTACTCCAGACAGCTAGCTGGCGATGTTTATAAGAAACAGAGGGACATTACTCCAGACAGTTAGCTGGCTATGTTTATAAGATACAGAGGAACATTACTCCAGACAGCTAGCTGGCTATGTTTATAAGATACAGAGGAACATTACTCCAGACAGCTAGCTGGGCTACGTTTATAAGATACAGAGGAACATTACTCCAGACAGCTAGCTGGGCTATGTTTATAAGATACAGAGGAACATTACTCCAGACAGCTAGCTGGGCTATGTTTATAAGATACAGAGGAACATTACTCCAGACAGCTAGCTGGGCTATGTTTATAAGATACAGAGGAACATTACTCCAGACAGCTAGCTGGCTATGTTTATAAGATACAGAGGAACATTACTCCAGACAGCTAGCTGGCTATGTTTATAAGCTACTGTACAGAGGAACATTACTCCAGACAGCTAGCTGGGCTATGTTTATAAGCTACAGAGGAACATAACTATAATTCTATGTTTAGTGTGTAATTACCTGGAGGGGTAAAGTCAGGGTGAAAACAACACACTTTTGAAAGACCAGAGGGAATGTTTTCCCTAGAATCATGATGTGCTTTCTAAATGGCACCCTACTGTCTATATAGTGCCCTACTTTAGACCAGAGCCCTATGGAACCCTATTCCCTATATATAGTGCACTACTTTAGACCAGAGCCCTATTCCCTATATAGTGCACTACTTTAGACCAGAGCCCTATTCCCTATATAGGGTACTACTTTAGACCAGAGCCCTATTCCCTATATAGTGCCCTACTTTAGACCAGAGCCTGTATAGTGAATAGGGCGCCATTTAGGAAGCAGATGTGTTGTCTACCCCTGAGCAGAACCAGTGTCTGGGTTTTGAATACTTCTCCTCTCCTCCTCCATCTCTCCAAGCCCTAGATGAACCCCACACCGCCCAGCCTTGAATCCATATCTCACTGGACTCTTCAGAACCGGCGGAGCTAAAATAACTAAAGTGATGAACATGTTAGATGTAACGTATGAGAAGGAGAAAGGGTTGGTTATTGATCTTGAGGAAAAAGTACTTCGATGTGTAATTAGTATTTCATCATGTATTTCTATGAGGCTTTCCTCGGGGTTTCCTCAGGGGGGCTTCAGGAAGTGTGTTTTTGTGTTTTACAGCATCACGAGGTTTAACTGAGAAGTGAACAACTCTTCCATGACTTAATGTTCTCCGGTTATTGGCTGGTGGTGCCAATGAGCCAACCACCATTAAACGACCGCTAAAATACACTGAAGGAACTCTCCCAGACCCCCCCCCCCCCCCCCCCCCCCCCTCCCCAACGCTAAACTGTGACTGTCACTGCTGCATCCAATACAGTTTATAACCAGAACGAGGAAGTTAGAGAAACAGTTCTGTTGCGTTATAACGGTACATTTCTACCCAGAGTTGTGCCCTGTAAAAACACAGTGCTGTGGACTTACAAACACAGTTTATTACAGTCAATTAGACTTCTAGACAGGACACTGGAGTTATAAATAACAGTATATTAGATTTATAGACAGGACAGTTATAAATAATAGTATATTAGATTTATAGACAGGACAGTTATAAATAACAGTATATTAGATTTATAGACAGGACAGTTATAAATAACAGTATATTAGATTTATAGACAGGACAGTTATAAATAACAGTATATTAGATTTATAGACAGGACAGTTATAAATAATAGTATATTAGATTTATAGACAGGACAGTTATAAATAACAGTATATTAGATTTATAGACAGGACAGTTATAAATAATAGTATATTAGATTTATAGACAGGACAGTTATAAATAATAGTATATTAGATTTATAGACAGGACAGTTATAAATAACAGTATATTAGATTTATAGACAGGACAGTTATAAATAACAGTATATTAGATTTATAGACAGGACAGTTATAAATAACAGTATATTAGATTTATAGACAGGACAGTTATAAATAATAGTATATTAGATTTATAGACAGGACAGTTATAAATAACAGTATATTAGATTTATAGACAGGACAGTTATAAATAATAGTATATTAGATTTATAGACAGGACAGTTATAAATAATAGTCAATTAGATTTATAGACAGGACAGTTATAAATAATAGTATGTTATATTTCTAGACAGTACTGTAAAGTTATAAACTCAGTTCTGTGGACTTATAAGAGTGCATTAGTCCTGCTGACACCAATTAGCATTGGAGAGGTGGCGAGAACACGGACGCTTGCTGTGTATTTCACAGGAAGTGAACTGTGAAACTAAAGGCTTTATTTTTAATCCGTCAGTATTTGGAGTTTTTGCTCTGAGACCTCTCTGCTCTCTTTCCTCTCTCTCTGCTCCCTTCATCACTCTCTCTCCAGGGTCATAGAGAGAGCAGAGAGGGGAAGTAAAGAGAGGTCTTCACAGCACTGAACGGACCACGACCGCCTCTGGAGACACACTGTTTTTCTTTTCTTTCTATCCACAAACATCCTCGGCTGTTCTCTCATGGAGCTACTTTAGAGCCATTAATAACAAGCAACACTTCTGAAGTCCAGAATAAAACCTCTAAAGTACAGTCATCCACTACCAATCTGTGTAGCTCCACCTGGGTGATGCACAGCCACCATTTTGTGCCAGAACACTCAGCACACATCAGCTATCAATGGTGGTGAGGAGTGATCTGTCTGATGCACAGCCTCCATTTTGGTGCCAGAACACTCACCACACATCAGCTATCATGGTGTTGAGGTGAGGAGTGATCTGTCTGATGCACAGCCTCCATTTTGGTGCCAGAACACTCAGCACACATCAGCTATCATGGTGTTGAGGAGTGATCTGTCTGATGCACAGCCACCATTTTGTGCCAGAACGCTCACCACACATCAGCTATCATGGTGTTGAGGTGAGGAGTGATCTGTCTGATGCACAGCCTCCATTTTGGTGCCAGAACACTCAGCACACATCAGCTATCATGGTGTTGAGGAGTGATCTGTCTGATGCACAGCCACCATTTTGTGCCAGAACGCTCACCACACATCAGCTATCATGGTGTTGAGGTGAGGAGTGATCTGTCTGATGCACGGCCACCATTTTGGTGCCAGAACAGTCAGCACACATCAGCTATCATGGTGTTGAGGAGTGATCTGTCTGATGCACAGCCGCCATTTTGTGCCAGAACGCTCACCACACATCAGCTATCATGGTGTTGAGGTGAGGAGTGATCTGTCTGATGCACGGCCACCATTTTGTGCCAGATCGCTCAGCTGACATCAGCTATCATGTTGTTGAGGTGTGGAGTGATCTGTCTGATGCACAGCCACCATTTTGTGCCAGAACACTCAGCACACATCAGCTATCATGGTGTTGAGGTGAGGAGTGATCTGTCAGTGAGGAGTGAGGGGGATGATTACGTGGGTCATAATGTAATTTATCCAGGACACTGAGGTTAACACCTTTTTAGTATCACATTAAATGTCAACAAATCAGGACATCCATTTAACATCCCATCCCAAAGATGGCACCCTACACAGGGCAATGTTCTTAACTGGCTTGCCTAGTTAAAGGTAAAATAAAAAATAAATAAAAAAAACTGCCCTGGAGCATTAGATTAGAAGACCAGACAAAAGAGTGCCTCCTATTGGCCCTCCAACACCACTTCCAGCAGCATCTGGTCTCCCATCCAGGGACCGACCAGGACCAACCCTGCTTAGCTTCAGCAGCAAGCCAGCAGTGGAATGCTGCTGGAATTAATGACACAAAACTAGCTACTGCAACAAACAAAAAACAGGCTGTAAAAACAAAGGCCAAATTAACTCAAATTGTATTGGTCACGTGTTTAGCAGATGTTATTGCGAGTGAAATGCTTGTGTTCCTAGCTCCAGAAGTGCCAGGGCAACAAGCAAAGATAGAGACAATAGCAGGCAAAGAGGGAGATGGTGTTTGATCGCCATGGTGTTATCCTTATAAATCCTCTGGATAAGAGCGTCTGCTAAATATCTCAAAGGTTCAACGTTTCAACAGAAGAAGAAAAAAATGTCCCATTCATTTACAATAAATTTGTTCTCGCATTTCATTTCCTTGCGATGAATGTTCTCATTTTTTTTCCCTCAATACTTTTTTTTGGGCGGGGGGTTATATTTTTGCTGTCATAATCATTATTTTTGTTTTGCAATACTACATATTTTGTTCTGGACTTCAGAAGTTTCTTTTGCTTGATATTAATGACAGGAAAGTAACTCCCTATCCTCTCATGTTTGAGGACATATGGGGGAAAAGAGAAGAGGAGAAATTGATACTGGCTGGAATTAGAGGCTGGTGCGTGTAGCTATCGCCCCCGGCTCTCCTCTCAGTATCCAGGATATTGATTGAACGGTATCTGTGTGCTCCGAGGCTAGAGATGCATCACTTGGACCTGACTGCTAATTTGAAACCTCAGCCTCCATTAGGTCTTTTGACATTCAGCCCACTGCTGCTGTTGCTGTGAACGCTTTAACATCTCCTCTTAGTACAGTGACATAAAACATCACTGATGCTAGGCTGATAGATATACTAATCACTGATCACTGATGTTAATCTGATATATATACTAATCACTGATACTAGGCTGATATATATACTAATCACTGATACTAGGCTGATATATATACTAATCACTGATACTAGGCTGATAGATATACTAATCACTGATACTAGGCTGATAGATATACTAAACACTAATCACTGATGCTAGGCTGATAGATATACTAAACACTGATGCTAGGCTGATAGATATACTAATCACTGATGCTAGGCTGATAGATATACTAAACACTAATCACTGATACTAGGCTGATATATATACTAAACACTGATCACTGATGCTAGGCTGATATATATACTAAACTCTAATCTCTGATGCTAGGCTGATAGATATACTAATCACTGATGCTAGGCTGATAGATATACTAAACACTAATCACTGATGCTAGGCTGATATATATACTAAACACTAATCACTGATGCTAGGCTGATATATATACTAAACACTAATCACTGATGCTAGGCTGATATATATACTAAACACTAATCACTGATGCTAGGCTGATATATATACTAAACACTAATCACTGATGCTAGGCTGATATATATACTAAACACTGATGTTAGGCTGATATATATACTAAACACTAATCACTGATGCTAGGCTGATATATATACTAAACACTAATCACTGATGTTAGGCTGATATATATACTAAACACTGATACTAGGCTGATATATATACTAAACACTAATCACTGATACTAGGCTGATAGATATACTAATCACTGATACTAGGCTGATATATATACTAAACACTAATCACTGATACTAGGCTGATAGATATACTAATCACTGATACTAGGCTGATATATATACTAAACACTGATGCTGATATATATACTAAACACTAATCACTGATACTAGGCTGATAGATATACTAAACACTGATCACTGATGCTAGGCTGATAGATATACTAAACAGTAATCACTGATACTAGGCTGATATATATACTAAACACTAATCACTGATACTAGGCTGATAGATATACTAAACACTAATCACTGATGCTAGGCTGATATATATACTAAACACTAAACACTGATGCAAGGCTGATATATATACTAAACACGAATCACTGATGCTAGGCTGATATATATACTAAACACTAATCACTGATACTAGGCTGATATATATACTAAACACTAATCACTGATACTAGGCTGATATATATACTAAACACTAATCACTGATGCTAGGCTGATAGATATACTAAACACTAATCACTGATGCTAGGCTGATAGATATACTAAACACTAATCACTGATGCTAGGCTGATATATATACTAAACACTAATCACTGATGCTAGGCTGACATATATACTAACCACTAATCACTGATGCTAGGCTGATATATATACTAAACACCAATCACTGATGCTAGGCTGATATATATACTAAACACTAATCACTAATGCTAGGCTGATAGATATACTAAACACTAATCACTGATGCTAGGCTAATAGATATACTAAACACTAATCACTGATGCTAGGCTAATAGATATACTAAACACTAATCACTGATGCTAGGCTGATATATATACTAAACACTAATCACTGTTGCTAGGCTGATAGATATACTAAACACTAATCAGTGATGCTAGGCTGATGGATATACTAAACTCTAATCTCTGATGCTAGGCTCATATATATACTAAACACTAATGCTAGGCTGATATATATACTAAACACGAATCACTGATGCTAGGCTGATATATATACTAAACACTAATCACTGATACTAGGCTGATAGATATACTAAACACTGATCACTGATGCTAGGCTTATAGATATACTAAACACTGATCACTGATGCTAGGCTGATATATATACTAAACACTAATCACTGATACTAGGCTGATATATATACTAAACACTAATCACTGATACTAGGCTGATATATATACTAAACACTAATCACTGATGCTAGGCTGATATATATACTAAACACTAATCACTGATACTAGGCTGATATATATACTAAACACTAATCACTGATACTAGGCTGATATATATACTAAACACTAATCACTGATACTAGGCTGATATATATACTAAACACTAATCACTGATACTAGGCTGATAGATATACTAAACACTAATCACTGATACTAGGCTGATATATATACTAAACACTAATCACTGATACTAGGCTGATATATATACTAAACACTAATCACTGATACTAGGCTGATATATATACTAAACACTAATCACTGATACTAGGCTGATATATATACTAAACACTAATCACTGATACTAGGCTGATATATATACTAAACACCAATCACTGATACTAGGCTGATATATATACTAAACACTAATCACTGACCTTACTCCTTGTCTCAAGTGCTTCTTCTGCAGTCGTAGTGCTCTGGTTTCATCTTTCCTCATATCACATCCAGCGATGTCAGTGATTCATATTGATTTACAGAGAGAAGTTGACTTGAAGTTGAGAATCCTGCTGAGTCTATACCCTGAAGTGATGATATCCTGCTGCTCGGCTTGTACCAAGTTTGCCTGAGCTTTAGCCAGCTGAAGATCAGTTGGCTTGAACACATACAGATCTGGGACCAGGCGAATGGCTTATTGCAATGGTCTTAAACTCGTGGCTTTCGAGCCGCAACTGGCCAGTGAGCTGATTTAACGTGGTCCTCAGTTGACTTAATGAATGTAGCACTATTGGTTCTGATCAACTTCCTGTTTCTCTGTCTCCTCCCCCTCTACAGTGAAGCCCCTCCCCCTGTCGCCCCTGTTGCCTCAGTTGTCCACGTTGACGGCCAGGGGCGGGGCCTTGGGAGGGGGTGTGTCTCGGGAGGCGTTGGAGCTGAGGGTCCGTGAGGTCGAAGAGGAGAACCAGCTTCTTCGCCGTGAACTCAGCCGACCTCCCCGGAGCCCTGCTGGCCCTGCTCCACATCACACCAATCACCGCGGCAACCAGAGCAAGACTCACTCGGAGGAGGGAACAGGGGACAACGAGGCGGGGCTTAAAGCTGGCTCCTCGGGCAACAGGTCAGACTGTGTGCAGCAGCCAGCGGTAGACAAGTGTGAGGTGAGTTACACTAGGAGGTAATACGATAAGATAAGACTGGTAGACTAGTGTCAGGTGAGTTGCACTAGGAGGAAATAAGATAAGACTGGTAGACTAGTGTCAGGTGAGTTACACTAGGAGGTAATAAGATAAGACTGGTAGACTAGTGTCAGGTGAGTTACACTAGGAGGTAATAAGATAAGATAAGACTGGTAGACTAGTGTCAGGTGAGTTACACTAGGAGGAAATAAGATAAGACTGGTAGACTAGTGTCAGGTGAGTTACACTAGGAGGAGATAAGACTGGTAGACTAGTGTCAGGTGAGTTACACTAGGAGGTAATAAGATAAGACTGGTAGACTAGTGTCAGGTGAGTTACACTAGGAGGTAATAAGATAAGATAAGACTGGTAGACTAGTGTCAGGTGAGTTGCACTAGGAGGAAATAAGATAAGACTGGTAGACTAGTGTCAGGTGAGTTACACTAGGAGGTAATAAGATAAGACTGGTAGACTAGTGTCAGGTGAGTTACACTAGGAGGTAATAAGATAAGATAAGACTGGTAGACTAGTGTCAGGTGAGTTGCACTAGGAGGAAATAAGATAAGACTGGTAGACTAGTGTCAGGTGAGTTACACTAGGAGGTAATAAGATAAGTCTGGTAGACTAGTGTCAGGTGAGTTACACTAGGAGGTAATAAGATAAGATAAGACTGGTAGACTAGTGTCAGGTGAGTTACACTAGGAGGTAATAAGATAAGACTGGTAGACTAGTGTCAGGTGAGTTACACTAGGAGGTAATAAGATAAGACTGGTAGACTAGTGTCAGGTGAGTTACACTAGGAGGTAATAAGACTGGTAGACTAGTGTCAGGTGAGTTACACTAGGAGGTAATAAGATAAGACTGGTAGACTAGTGTCAGGTGAGTTACACTAGGAGGTAATAAGATAAGACTGGTAGACTAGTGTCAGGTGAGTTACACTAGGAGGTAATAAGATAAGATAAGACTGGTAGACTAGTGTCAGGTGAGTTGCACTAGGAGGAAATAAGATAAGACTGGTAGACTAGTGTCAGGTGAGTTACACTAGGAGGTAATAAGATAAGACTGGTAGACTAGTGTCAGGTGAGTTACACTAGGAGGTAATAAGATAAGATAAGACTGGTAGACTAGTGTCAGGTGAGTTACACTAGGAGGTAATAAGATAAGACTGGTAGACTAGTGTCAGGTGAGTTACACTAGGAGGTAATAAGATAAGACTGGTAGACTAGTGTCAGGTGAGTTACACTAGGAGGTAATAAGACTGGTAGACTAGTGTCAGGTGAGTTACACTAGGAGGTAATAAGATAAGACTGGTAGACTAGTGTCAGGTGAGTTACACTAGGAGGTAATAAGATAAGATAAGACTGGTAGACTAGTGTCAGGTGAGTTACACTAGGAGGAAATAAGATAAGACTGGTAGACTAGTGTCAGGTGAGTTATACTAGGAGGTAATAAGATAAGACTGGTAGACTAGTGTCAGGTGAGTTACACTAGGAGGTAATAAGATAAGATAAGACTGGTAGACTAGTGTGAGGTGAGTTACACTAGGAGGTAATAAGATAAGACTGGTAGACTAGTGTCAGGTGAGTTACACTAGGAGGTAATAAGATAAGACTGGTAGACTAGTGTCAGGTGAGTTACACTAGGAGGAAATAAGATAAGACTGGTAGACTAGTGTCAGGTGAGTTACACTAGGAGGTAATAAGATAAGACTGGTAGACTAGTGTCAGGTGAGTTACACTAGGAGGTAATAAGATAAGACTGGTAGACTAGTGTCAGGTGAGTTACACTAGGAGGTAATAAGATAAGACTGGTAGACTAGTGTCAGGTGAGTTACACTAGGAGGTAATAAGATAAGACTGGTAGACTAGTGTCAGGTGAGTTACACTAGGAGGTAATAAGACTGGTAGACTAGTGTCAGGTGAGTTACACTAGGAGGAGATAAGATAAGACTGGTAGACTAGTGTCAGGTGAGTTACACTAGGAGGTAATAAGATAAGACTGGTAGACTAGTGTCAGGTGAGTTACACTAGGAGGTGATAAGATAAGACTGGTAGACTAGTGTCAGGTGAGTTACACTAGGAGGTAATAAGATAAGATAAGACTGGTAGACTAGTGTCAGGTGAGTTACACTAGGAGGTAATAAGATAAGATAAGACTGGTAAACTAGTGTCAGGTGAGTTACACTAGGAGGTAATAAGATAAGACTGGTAGACTAGTGACAGGTGAGTTACACTAGGAGGTAATAAGATAAGATAAGACTGGTAGACTAGTGTCAGGTGAGTTACACTAGGAGGTAATAAGATAAGATAAGACTGGTAAACTAGTGTCAGGTGAGTTACACTAGGAGGTAATAAGATAAGATAAGACTGGTAAACTAGTGTCAGGTGAGTTACACTAGGAGGTAATAAGATAAGATAAGACTGGTAGACTAGTGTCAGATGAGTTACACTAGGAGGAAATAAGATAAGACTGGTAGACTAGTGTCAGGTGAGTTACACTAGGAGGAGATAAGACTGGTAGACTAGTGTCAGGTGAGTTACACTAGGAGGTAATAAGATAAGATAAGACTGGTAGACTAGTATCAGGTGAGTTACACTAGGAGGTAATAAGATAAGACTGGTAGACTAGTGTCAGGTGAGTTACACTAGGAGGAGATAAGACTGGTAGACTAGTGTCAGGTGAGTTACACTAGGAGGTAATACGATAAGATAAGACTGGTAGACTAGTATCAGGTGAGTGGGTAACAGAGTAATACTGTGGTGTTTACCCCTCCTACAGGTGATCCTGACAGTACTGTGGTTGCAGTGGGTAACAGAGTAATACTGTGGTGTTTACCCCTCCTACAGGTGATCCTGACAGTACTGTGGTTGCAGTGGGTAACAGAGTAATACTGTGGTGTTTGTCCCTCCTACAGGTGATCCTGACAGTACTGTGGTTGCAGTGGGTAACAGAGTAATACTGTGGTGTCTACCCCTCCTACAGGTGATCCTGACAGTACTGTGGTGTCTACCCCTCCTACAGGTGATCCTGACAGTACTGTGGTTGCAGTGGGTAACAGAGTAATACTGTGGTGTTTACCCCTCCTACAGGTGATCCTGACAGTACTGTGGTGTTTACCCCTCCTACAGGTGATCCTGACAGTACTGTGGTGTCTACCCCTCCTACAGGTGATCCTGACAGTACTGTGGTGTTTACCCCTCCTACAGGTGATCCTGACAGTACTGTGGTGTCTACCCCTCCTACAGGTGATCCTGACAGTACTGTGGTTGCAGTGGGTAACAGAGTAATACTGTGGTGTTTACCCCTCCTACAGGTGATCCTGACAGTACTGTGGTGTCTACCCCTCCTACAGGTGATCCTGACAGTACTGTGGTTGCAGTGGGTAACAGAGTAATACTGTGGTGTTTACCCCTCCTACAGGTGATCCTGACAGTACTGTGGTGTTTACCCCTCCTACAGGTGATCCTGACAGTACTGTGGTTGCAGTGGGTAACAGAGTAATACTGTGGTGTTTACCCCTCCTGCAGGTGATCCTGACAGTACTGTGCACATGGATATTGATTCTCTACCAGCTAGAGCAATGCACCAGTAACCTCCAGCACTGCATGTAGTCCATTCGCTTTATACCTTCACTTAAAGTCATCCCAACATCTAACACACCTTTCTATTTGATATATACAGTAATCTACTTCTTTATTGTAATTAGTCATTTACCAGAGGCAACTTACAGTAGTAGTGAGTGCATATGCATTTTCATACTGGTTAGTCTTGGGAAAAAAATTATCAAAGACTTCAGTCACCCCAGTCATAGACTGTTCTCTCTGCTACCGCACGGCAAGCGGTACCGGAGCGCCAAGTCTAGGTCCAAAAGGCTCCTGAACAGCTTCTTATTCAGCCATAAGACTCCTGAATAATTAATCAACAATGTAAATAGTCCGGGTGGCTATTTACATTGACCTCGCCCCCCTGTGTTTTTACACTGCTTCTACTCACTGTTTATCATCTATGCATAGTCACTTTACAAATGACCTTGACTAACCTGTACCCCCGCACATTGAATCGGTACCCCCTGTATGTAGACTTGTTATTGTCATGTAAATGTATTGTGTTACTTTTGGATTTTATTAGATTTTTTTTAACTTTAGTTAATTTAGTAAATATTTTACCAAGTCTATTTCTTGAACTGCTTCGTTGGTTAAGGGCTTGTAAGTAAGCAATTCACGGTAAGGTTGTATTCGGCACGTATGACAAATACAATTTGATTTGGTTTTAATTAAACCCTGGTCGTATTAAAGGACTGGTCGTATTAAAGGTCTGGTCATATTAAAGGTCTGGTCGTATTAAAGGTCTGGTCATATTAAAGGTCTGGTCGTATTAAAGGTCTGGTCATATTAAAGGTCTGGTCGTATTAAAGGTCTGGTCGTATTAAAGGTCTGGTCGTATTAAAGGTCTGGTCATATTAAAGGTCTGGTCGTATTAAAGGTCTGGTCGTATTAAAGGTCTGGTCGTATTAAAGGTCTGGTCGTATTAAAGGTCTGGTCGTATTAAAGCCTGGTCGTATTAAAGGTCTGGTCGTATTAAAGCCTGGTCGTATTAAAGGTCTGGTCGTATTAAAGGTCTGGGCATATTAAAGCCTGGTCATATTAAAGCCTGGTCGTATTAAAGGTCTGGTCATATTAAAGCCTGGTCGTATTAAAGGTCTGGGCATATTAAAGCCTGGTCGTATTAAAGCCTGGTC
This sequence comes from Salvelinus namaycush, assembly GCF_016432855.1. Lineage (NCBI taxonomy): Eukaryota > Metazoa > Chordata > Actinopteri > Salmoniformes > Salmonidae > Salvelinus > Salvelinus namaycush. Next base: position 19,212 of record NW_024061240.1, read on the forward strand.
GTATTAAAGCCTGGTCGTATTAAAGGTCTGGGCATATTAAAGGTCTGGGCATATTAAAGGTCTGGTCGTATTAAAGGTCTGGTCATATTAAAGGTCTGGTCATATTAAAGGTCTGGTCGTATTAAAGGTCTGGTCGTATTAAAGGTCTGGTCGTATTAAAGCCTGGTCGTATTAAAGGTCTGGTCGTATTAAAGGTCTGGTCATATTAAAGGTCTGGTCGTATTAAAGGTCTGGTCATATTAAAGGTCTGGTCGTATTAAAGGTCTGGTCATATTAAAGGTCTGGTCGTATTAAAGGTCTGGTCATATTAAAGGTCTGGTCGTATTAAAGGTCTGGTCGTATTAAAGGTCTGGTCGTATTAAAGGTCTGGTCATATTAAAGCCTGGTCATATTAAAGCCTGGTCATATTAAAGCCTGGGCATATTAAAGCCTGGTCATATTAAAGGTCTGGTCATATTAATATTAAATGTCTGGTCGTAATAAAGGTCTGGTCGTATTAAAGCCTGGTCATATTAAAGGTCTGGTCGTATTAAAGGTCTGGTCGTATTAAAGGTCTGGTCGTATTAAAGGTCTGGTCATATTAAAGGTCTGGTCGTATTAAAGGCCTGGTCGTATTAAATGTCTGGTCGTATTAAAGGTCTGGTCGTATTAAAGGTCTGGTCGTATTAAAGGTCTGGTCGTATTAAAGCCTGGTCATATTAAAGGTCTGGGCATATTAAAGCCTGGGCATATTAAAGCCTGGTCATATTAAAGGTCTGGTCATATTAAAGGTCTGGTTGTATTAAAGCCTGGGCATATTAAAGTCTGGTCGTATTAAAGTCTGGTCGTATTAAAGCCTGGTTGTATTAAAGCCTGGTCGTATTAAAGCCTGGGCATATTAAAGCCTGGTTGTATTAAAGCCTGGGCATATTAAAGCCTGGGCATATTAAAGCCTGGGCATATTAAAGCCTGGTCATATTAAAGCCTGGGCATATTAAAGCCTGGTTGTATTAAAGCCTGGTCATATTAAAGCCTGGTCATATTAAAGCCTGGTTGTATTAAAGCCTGGTCATATTGAAGCCTGGTCGTATTAAAGCCTGGTCGTATTAAAGCCTGGTCGTATTAAAGCCTGGTCGTATTAAAGGTCTGGTCGTATTAAAGGTCTGGTCGTATTAAAGGTCTGGTCATATTTAAAGCCTGGTCATATTAAAGCCTGGTCGTATTAAAGCCTGGTCGTATTAAAGCCTGGCCATATTAAAGCCTGGTCATGTTGAAGCCTGGTCATATTAAAGCCTGGTCGTATTAAAGCCTGGTCATATTAAAGCCTGGTCATATTAAAGCCTGGCCATATTAAAGCCTGGTCATGTTGAAGCCTGGTCATGTTGAAGCCTGGCCATATTAAAGCCTGGCCATGTTGAAGCCTGGTCATGTTGAAGCCTGGTCGTATTAAAGCCTGGTCGTATTAAAGCCTGGTCATATTGAATATTATGATATAGATAGATAATGGACTAGATAATAGATAGATAGATAGATAGATAATGGACTAACAGTGTGTGTTTGTAGAGAAGACCATAGATAATGGACTAACAGTGTGTGTTTGTAGAGGAGACCATAGATAATGGACTAACAGTGTGTGTTTGTAGAGGAGACCATAGATAATGGACTAACAGTGTGTGTTTGTAGAGAAGACCATAGATAATGGACTAACAGTGTGTGTTTGTAGAGGAGACCATAGATAATGGACTAACAGTGTGTGTTTGTAGAGGAGACCATAGATAATGGACTAACAGTGTGTGTTTGTAGAGGAGACCATAGATAATGGACTAACAGTGTGTGTTTGTAGAGGAGACCCTAGATAATGGACTAACAGTGTGTGTTTGTAGAGGAGACCATAGATAATGGACTAACAGTGTGTGTTTGTAGAGGAGACCCTAGATAATGGACTAACAGTGTGTGTTTGTAGAGGAGACCATAGATAATGGACTAACAGTGTGTGTTTGTAGAGGAGACCATAGATAATGGACTAACAGTGTGTGTTTGTAGAGGAGACCATAGATAATGGACTAACAGTGTGTGTTTGTAGAGGAGACCATAGATAATGGACTAACAGTGTGTGTTTGTAGAGAAGACCATAGATAATGGACTAGCAGGCTAACAGTGTGTGTCTCTAGAGAAGACCATAGATAATGAACTAGCAGGCTAACAGTGTGTGTCTCTAGAGAAGACCATAGATAATGAACTAGCAGGCTAACAGTGTGTGTCTCTAGAGAAGACCATAGATAATGAACTAGCAGGCTAACAGTGTGTGTCTCTAGAGAAGACCATAGATAATGAACTAGCAGACTAACAGTGTGTGTCTCTAGAGAAGACCATAGATAATGAACTAGCAGGCTAACAGTGTGTGTCTCTAGAGAAGACCATAGATAATGAACTAGCAGGCTAACAGTGTGTGTCTCTAGAGAAGACCATAGATAATGAACTAGCAGGCTAACAGTGTGTGTCTCTAGAGAAGACCATAGATAATGAACTAGCAGGCTAACAGTGTTTGTAGAGAAGGACCAGAGATGTTTTATTTATTTGAGAGATGACACTATGAGGAACCTGTTTGAGTCACTCCTCCTCCCAGCGTTACAACAACCCTCTGATTGGGTGACTCCCTACTACAGGCATTTAGAGAGGAGAGATGGAATACAGGCATTTAGAGAGGAGAGATGGAATACAGGCATTTAGAGAGGAGAGATGGAATACAGGCATTTAGAGAGGAGAGACGGAATAAAGGATTTGAGAAGAGAGGAGAGATGGAATACAGGATTTGAGAAGAGAGGAGAGATGGAATACAGGATTTGAGAGGAGAGGAGAGATGGAATAAAGGATTTGAGAAGAGAGGAGAGACGGAATACAGGATTTGAGAGGAGAGGAGAGATGGAATAAAGGCTTTGAGGAGAGATGGAAGAAAGGATTTGAGAAGAGAGGAGAGATGGAAGAAAGGATTTGAGAAGAGAGGAGAGATGGAATAAAGGATTTGAGAAGAGAGGAGAGATGGAATAAAGGATTTGAGAAGAGAGGAGAGACGGAATAAAGGATTTGAGAAGAGAGGAGAGATGGAATAAAGGCTTTGAGGAGAGATGGAAGAAAGGATTTGAGAAGAGAGGAGAGATGGAAGAAAGGATTTGAGAAGAGAGGAGAGACGGAATAAAGGATTTGAGAAGAGAGGAGAGATGGAAGAAAGGATTTGAGAAGAGAGGAGAGACGGAATAAAGGATTTGAGAAGAGAGGAGAGATGGAATAAAGGATTTGAGAAGAGAGGAGAGATGGAATAAAGGATTTGAGAAGAGAGGAGAGACGGAATAAAGGATTTGAGAAGAGAGGAGAGATGGAATAAAGGCTTTGAGGAGAGATGGAAGAAAGGATTTGAGAAGAGAGGAGAGATGGAAGAAAGGATTTGAGAAGAGAGGAGAGACGGAATAAAGGATTTGAGAAGAGAGGAGAGATGGAAGAAAGGATTTGAGAAGAGAGGAGAGACGGAATAAAGGATTTGAGAAGAGAGGAGAGATGGAAGAAAGGATTTGAGAAGAGAGGAGAGATGGAAGAAAGGATTTGAGAAGAGAGGAGAGATGGAAGAAAGGATTTGAGAAGAGAGGAGAGATGGAAGAAAGGATTTGAGAAGAGAGGAGAGATGGAAGAAAGGATTTGAGAAGAGAGGAGAGATGGAAGAAAGGATTTGAGAAGAGAGGAGAGATGGAAGAAAGGATTTGAGAAGAGAGGAGAGACGGAATAAAGGATTTGAGAAGAGAGGAGAGATGGAAGAAAGGATTTGAGAAGAGAGGAGAGATGGAAGAAAGGATTTGAGAAGAGAGGAGAGACGGAAGAAAGGATTTGAGAAGAGAGGAGAGATGGAAGAAAGGATTTGAGAAGAGAGGAGAGATGGAAGAAAGGATTTGAGAAGAGAGGAGAGATGGAAGAAAGGATTTGAGAAGAGAGGAGAGATGGAAGAAAGGATTTGAGAAGAGAGGAGAGATGGAAGAAAGGATTTGAGAAGAGAGGAGAGATGGAAGAAAGGATTTGAGAAGAGAGGAGAGATGGAAGAAAGGATTTGAGAAGAGAGGAGAGATGGAAGAAAGGATTTGAGAAGAGAGGAGAGATGGAATAAAGGATTTGAGAAGAGAGATTAGAGATGGAAGAAAGGATTTGAGAAGAGAGGAGAGATGCTGGAACAGGCTGTATGAAAGAGGAGGTCAAATAAATGACAATTGGGGTCAAAGGTCGAAATTTGGCGTAATTCGGGTCAGGCTGTTGAAACTCTTCTTTCACATCAGTAGAAGAGACTGAAATGGACTTAAGCAGGATTCATATAGGAGTCATATAAGGTTTGCCAAATATACGAATCTTCCAATTCAACTCAACAGGACAGCAGGAGCGGTGCTGTGCATTTAGACTCCCTGTTGATGTGTTGTTGTTCCTCAGTCACTCGGTCGCGTCGTTACCATGGTTATTACCGTTCTACAGACTCCGCAGCATATTGTGGACTGATGCCCGGTCATTATGAACAGGGATTATGACGGTTTGATATAAATGACACTACAGTGGCCTGGAAATACGTTGACATTTGCTAAAGTAGGCAAATAATTAGTCGGAAATAACTTTGCCGTCATTGTGATTCTTTCAAATGTCATTTAGAGAGACAGCAATGTTGCTATTAGCTAGCACAGTTTGTTAAAAATGGCTAACGATGCTAATGTTAGCTAGCAAAGTTTGTTAAAAATGGCTAACGATGCTAATGATAGCTAGCTAAGTTACTGTTGTCCCCTCGATCTTAGTTAGCTGGCTAACGTTATACTGGGTCTAAAGTCAATCTGGCGTCATCACAACGATGACAAAAGGTTTTTCCTACTAAGGATTTGACACCTTGTATTTCCCAAGCAACCCTGTAATGTACTTTTGTTTAAATCTTCATCAGCGTCAAGACAATAGCATCGAGGACAACACTCAGTCAGGCATCAGTCCTGAAACGAATGTTCAATACTGTGACCAAATGTACAACCCCCATGCTGTACATAAAGGGTTTTAGCCTCGTGCTAACGTTGAACTTTCCAAGACTGATTGGTTCCTAGAGGGCAGTAGATGAATAACCCTGGGCTTGATCTAGTTATTGGTAAATTCACATACTGTATTCTTCCCCTGGTGCTACTATAGTGGGTTCTAATGTGGGATTTCGTCTTGATGGGGGATAAACACTATTCCCTCTGAAATAATGACCTCAACTAAATGGTGCTTAGTGTTCAGAGACGTGTGATAAGGGGTTCTGTTACTGCTGCAAGCAGAGTACACATCATGTTGGACTTTGTAGAAAATTATGTCATGGAAAATAATGTTCTTTCCTCTCTCTCTCTCTCTCTCTCTCTCTCTCTCTCTCTCTCTATCTGTATCTCTCTATCTGTCTCTCTCTCTCTCTGTCTCTCTCGATCTCTCTCTCGATCTCTCTCTCGATCTCTCTCTCGATCTCTCTCTCTCTCTCTGTCTCTCTCTCTTTTTCTCTCTCTCTCTTTCTTTCTCTCTCTCTCTCTGTCTCTCTCTCTCTCTCTCTGTCTCTCTCTCTCTCTCTCTCTTTCTCTCTCCCTCTCTCCCTCCCTCTCTCCCTCTCTCTCTCTCGCTATCTGTCTCTCTCTCTCTCTCTCTCTATATCTGTCTCTCCCTCGATCCCTCTCTATCTCTCATCCTCTCTCTCTCTCCCTCTCTCTCTCTCCCCCACTGTATCTCTCTCTCCCGCTCTCTCTACCTCGATCTCTCTCTCTCTCCCCTGCTGTCTCTCTTCCGATCTCTCTTTCTCTACCTTGATCTCTCTCTCTCTGTCTCCCCCGCTGTCTCTCTCTTCCGTTCTCTCTCTCCTCTCAGACCATTCACGTGGCCATCGTGTGTGCCGGGTACAACGCCAGTCGTGATGTGGTGACACTCGTCAAATCTGTCCTTTTTCACAGGTAGGTACAAACACAGCTGGGCCTGTCTGCAGCCCTCTCAGCAGTCTTTATATGCTGCCGCCTACTCTCGGTTGCATGGCAACGCCACCACCTCAGTGAACCCCCTAGCTCTCTGTGTGTGTGTGTGTGTGTGTGGGTGTGTGTGTGTGTGTGTGTGTGTGTGTGTGTGTGTGTGTGTGTGTGTGTGTGTGTGTGTGTGTGTGTGTGTGTGTGTGTGTGTGTGTGTGTGTGTGTGTGTGTGTGTGTGTGTGTGTGTTGTGTGAGAGAGAGAGAGAAATATTTTTTATTGTAAATAAGAACAGAATACGTTGCTAAACACTTCCACATTAAAACCTCTACGGGATGGGTGTCCCTAAACCTCTACGGGATGGGTGTCCCTAAACCTCTACGGGATGGGTGTCCCTAAACCTCTACGGGATGGGTGTCCCTAAACCTCTACGGGATGGGTGTCCCTAAACCTCTACGGGATGGGTGTCCCTAAACCGCTACGGGATGGGTGTCCCTAAACCTCTACGGGATGGGTGTCCCTAAACCGCTACGGGATGGGTGTCCCTAAACCGCTACGGGATGGGTGTCCCTAAACCTCTACGGGATGGGTGTCCCTAAACCTCTACGGGATGGGTGTCCCTAAACCTCTACGGGATGGGTGTCCCTAAACCTCTACGGGATGGGTGTCCCTAAACCGGTACGGGATGGGTGTCCCTAAACCTTACGGGATGGGTGTCCTAAACCTTACGGATGGGTGTCCTAACCTCTAGGGATGGGGTCCCTAAACCTCTACGGGATGGTGTCCCTAAACCTCTACGGGATGGGTGTCCCTAAACCCAGGGATGGGTGTCCCTACAACTCTACGGGATGGTGTCCCTAAACCTCTACGGGATGGGTGTCCCTAAACCTCTACGGGATGGGTGTCCTAAACGCTACGGGATGGGTGTCCCTAAACCTCTACGGGATGGGTGTCCTAAACCGCTACGGGATGGGGGGCCTAAACCTCTACGGGATGGGTGTCCCTAAACCGCTACGGGATGGGTGTCCCTAAACTCTACGGGATGGGGTCCCTAAACCTCTACGGGATGGGTGTCCCTAAACCTCTAGGGATGGGTGTCCCTAAACTCTACGGGATGGGTGTCCCTAAACCTCTACGGGATGGGTGTCCCAAACCGCTACGGATGGGTGTCCCTAAACCGCTACGGGATGGGTGTCCCTAAACCTCTACGGGATGGGTGTCCCTAAATCTCTACGGGATGGGTGTCCCTAAAACCTCAGGGATGGGTGTCCCTAAACCGTACGGAATGGGTGTCCCTAAACCTCTACGGGATGGGTGTCCCTAAACCTCTACGGGATGGGTGTCCCTAAACCTCTACGGGATGGGTGGCCCTAAACCTCTACGGGATGGGTGTCCCTAAACCGCTACGGATGGGTGTCCCTAAACCTAGGGTGTCCTAAACCGCTACGGATGGGTGTCCTAAACCGCTACGGATGGGTGTCCCTAAACCTATACGGGATGGGTGTCCCTAAACCTCTACGGCATGGGTGTCCTAAACCTCTACGGGATGGGTGTCCTAAACCGCTACGGGATGGGTGTCCCTAAACCTCTACGGGATGGGTGTCCCTAAACGTACGGGATGGGTGTCCCTAAACCTCTACGGGATGGGTGTCCCTAAACCTCTACGGGATGGGTGTCCCTAAACCTCTACGGGATGGGTGTCCCTAAACCTCTACGGGATGGGTGTCCCTAAACCGGTACGGTTGTTGCTAATGTGACTAGAATGACGTTGTATACTACAGCCAACTTTCCGGGACATGGACATGTCTTATATGGGCAGAAAGCTTACATTCTGGTTAATCTAACTGCAGTGTCCAATTAACAGTAGCTATTACAGTGAAAAAGTACCATGCTATTGTTTGAGGAAAGTGCACAACAATAAAACACTTTTGTCACGTCAACTGGTTTGATACGTTCACCTCTGAAGGTAAATAATGTACTTACATTCAGTAATCTTGCTCTGATTTGTCATCCTGAGGGTCCCAGAGATAAAATGTAGCACGGTTTTGTTTGATAAAAACAAGTTTTATGTTCAAATGTAGGAACTGGGTTTTACAGTTTGATATATGAGTTAGAGAACTAACGTCAGTTATGATGTATGAGTTACAGCAGTAATGTGAGTTATGATTCGAGTGTCGTCCGTTTCGGGAAAGTACCTGCGTAATTGCGTAACAGATTCTGTGGATCAGACACATTGTTATTCTGTGTGGATCAGACACAATGTTATTCTGTGTGGATCAGACACATTGTTATTCTGTAGATCAGACACATTGTTATTCTGTTGATCAGACACATTGTTATTCTGTGGATCAGACACATTGTTATTCTGTAGATCAGACACATTGTTATTCTGTAGATCAGACACATTGTTATTCTGTGTGGATCAGACACATTGTTATTCTGTAGATCAGACACATGTTATTCTGTAGATCAGACACATTGTTATTCTGTAGATCAGACACATTGTTATTCTGTGGATCAGACACATTGTTATTCTGTAGATCAGACACATTGTTATTCTGTAGATCAGACACATTGTTATTCTGTAGATCAGACACATTGTTATTCTGTAGATCAGACACATTGTTATTCTGTAGATCAGACACATTTATTCTGTAGATCAGACACATTGTTATTCTGTAGATCAGACACATTGTTATTCTGTAGATCAGACACATTGTTATTCTGTAGATCAGACACATTGTTATTCTGTAGATCAGACACATTGTTATTCTGTAGATCAGACACATTGTTATTCTGTGGATCAGACACATTGTTATTCTGTAGATCAGACACATTGTTATTCTGTAGATCAGACACATTGTTATTCTGTAGATCAGACACATTGTTATTCTGTGTGGATCAGACACATTGTTATTCTGTGTGGATCAGACACATTGTTATTCTGTAGATCAGACACATTGTTATTCTGTAGATCAGACACATTGTTATTCTGTAGATCAGACACATTGTTATTCTGTAGATCAGACACATTGTTATTCTGTGTGGATCAGACACATTGTTATTCTGTGGATCAGACACATTGTTATTCTGTAGATCAGACACATTGTTATTCTGTAGATCAGACACATGTTATCTGAGATCAGACACATTGTTATTCTGTGTGGATCAGACACATTGTTATTCTGTAGATCAGACACATTGTTATTCTGTAGATCAGACACATTGTTATTCTGTAGATCAGACACATTGTTATTCTGTAGATCAAACACATTGTTATTCTGTAGATCAGACACATTGTTATTCTGTGGATCAGACACATTGTTATTCTGTGGATCAGACACATTGTTATTCTGTGGATCAGACACATTGTTATTCTGTGTGGATCAGACACATTGTTATTCTGTAGATCAGACACATTGTTATTCTGTAGATCAGACACATTGTTATTCTGTAGATCAGACACATTGTTATTCTGTGGATCAGACACATTGTTATTCTGTGTGGATCAGACACATTGTTATTCTGTGTGGATCAGACACATTGTTATTCTGTGTGGATCAGACACATTGTTATTCTGTAGATCAGACACATTGTTATTCTGTAGATCAGACACATTGTTATTCTGTAGATCAGACACATTGTTATTCTGTAGATCAGACACATTGTTATTCTGTGGATCAGACACATTGTTATTCTGTAGATCAGACACATTGTTATTCTGTGTGGATCAGACACATTGTTATTCTGTGTGGATCAGACACATTGTTATTCTGTAGATCAGACACATTGTTATTCTGTAGATCAGACACATTGTTATTCTGTAGATCAGACACATGTATTCTGTAGATCAGACACATTGTTATTCTGTGGATCAGACACATTGTTATTCTGTAGATCAGACACATTGTTATTTCTGTAGATCAGACACATTGTTATTCTGTGTGGATCAGACACATTGTTATTCTGTGTGGATCAGACACATTGTTATTCTGTGTGGATCAGACACATTGTTATTCTGTGTGGATCAGACACATTGTTATTCTGTGTGGATCAGACACATTGTTATTCTGTAGATCAGACACATTGTTATTCTGTGTGGATCAGACACATTGTTATTCTGTAGATCAGACACATTGTTATTCTGTAGATCAGACACATTGTTATTCTGTGGGATCAGACACATTGTTATTCTGTAGATCAGACACATTGTTATTCTGTAGATCAGACACATTGTTATTCTGTAGATCAGACACATTGTTATTCTGTGGATCAGACACATTGTTATTCTGTAGATCAAACACATTGTTATTCTGTAGATCAGACACATTGTTATTCTGTGGATCAGACACATTGTTATTCTGTGGATCAGACACATTGTTATTCTGTGGATCAGACACATTGTTATTCTGTGTGGATCAGACACATTGTTATCTGTAGATCAGACACATTGTTATTCTGTAGATCAGACACATTGTTATTCTGTAGACAGACACATTGTTATTCTGTAGATCACACATTGTTATACTGTGTGGATCAGACACATTGTTATTCTGTAGATCAGACACATTGTTATTCTGTGGATCAGACACATTGTTATTCTGTAGATCAGACACATTGTTATTCTGTGTGGATCAGACACTGTTATTCTGTGTGGATCAGACACATTGTTATTCTGTAGATCAGACACATTGTTTTCTGTGGATCAGACACATGTTATTCTGTAGATCGAACATTGTATTCGTGGATCAGACACATTGTTATTCTGTGTGGATCAGACACATTGTTATTCTGTAGATCAGACACATTGTTATTCTGTAGATCAGACACATTGTTATTCTGTAGATCAGACACATTGTTATTCTGTGTAGATCAGACACATTGTTATTCTGTAGATCAGACACATTGTTATTCTGTGGATCAGAACATTGTTTATCTGTAGATCAGACACATTGTTATTCTGTAGATCAGACACATTGTTATTCTGTGGATCAGACACATTGTTATTCTGTGTAGATCAGACACATTGTTATTCTGTGTGGATCAGACACATTGTTATTCTGTAGATCAGACACATTGTTATTCTGTGTGGATCAGACACATTGTTATTCTGTAGATCAGACACATTGTTATTCTGTGGATCAGACACATTGTTATTCTGTAGATCAGACACATTGTTATTCTGTGTGGATCAGACACATTGTTATTCTGTGTGGATCAGACACATTGTTATTCTGTAGATCAGACACATTGTTATTCTGTGGATCAGACACATTGTTATTCTGTAGATCAGACACATTGTTATTCTGTGTGGATCAGACACATTTATCTTGTGATCAGACACATGTTATTCTGTAGATCAGACACATTGTTATTCTGTAGATCAGACACATTGTTATTTCTGTAGATCAGACACATTGTTATTCTGTGTAGATCAGACACATTGTTTTCTGTAGTAGATCAGAACATTGTATTCTGGGATCAGACACATTGTTATTCTGTAGATCAGACACATTGTTATTCTGTAGATCAGACACATTGTTATTCTGTGGGGATCAGACACATTGTTATTCTGTGGGGATCAGACACATTGTTATTCTGTGGGGATCAGACACATTGTTATTCTGTAGATTAGACACATTGTTATTCTGTAGATCAGACACATTGTTATTCTGTTGACCAGACACATTGTTATTCTGTGTAGATCAGACACATTGTTATTCTGTAGATCAGACACATTGTTATTCTGTAGATCAGACACATTGTTTTTCTGTGGATAAGACACATTGTTATTCTGTGGATCAGACACATTGTTATTCTGTAGATCAGACACATTGTTATTCTGTAGATCAGACACATTGTTATTCTGTGTGGATCAGACACATTGTTATTCTGTAGATCAGACACATTGTTATTCTGTGTGGATCAGACACATTGTTATTCTGTAGATCAGACACATTGTTATTCTGTGTGGATCAGACACATTGTTATTCTGTAGATCGAACATTGTTATTCTGTGTGGATCAGAACATTGTATCTGTGATAAGACATTGTTATTCGAGATCAGACACATTGTTATTCTGTGTGGTCAGACACATTGTTATTCTGTAGATCAGACACATTGTTATTCTGTAGATCAGACACATTGTTATTCTGTGTGGATCAGACACATTGTTATTCTGTAGATCAGACACATTGTTATTCTGTGGATCAGACACATTGTTATTCTGTAGATCAGACACATTGTTATTCTGTAGATCAGACACATTGTTATTCTGTAGATCAGACACATTGTTATTCTGTGTGGATCAGACACATTGTTATTCTGTAGATCAGACACATTGTTATTCTGTAGATCAGACACATTGTTATTCTGTGTAGATCAGACACATTGTTATTCTGTGTGGATCAGACACATTGTTATTCTGTAGATCAGACACATTGTTATTCTGTAGATCAGACACATTGTTATTCTGTGTGGATCAGACACATTGTTATTCTGTGGGGATCAGACACATTGTTATTCTGTGTGGATCAGACACATTGTTATTCTGTGTGGATCAGACACATTGTAATCACATGTTATTCTGTAGATCAGACACATTGTTATTCTGTGGGATCAGACAACATTGTTATTCTGTGGGATCAGACACATTGTTATTCTGTAGATCAGACACATTGTTATTCTGTAGATCAGACACATTGTTATTCTGTAGATCAGACACATTGTTATTCTGTGTGGATCAGACACATTGTTATTCTGTGTAGATCAGACACATTGTTATTCTGTGGATGTTTGAAGAATATTCTGAATGGAATGGATTATAGACGAGGAGTTTATCCTGTCATCCCTGGTGTATGTCGTCCTGGGTCTAGACCTTGTATCTGTGCTTTATATGACAGCATCTATCAGGGCTGTGATTCTGTCTGACAGCCCAGAGCAGAGACCGAGGCAAGACCAAACACTGGATGTGATTCTGTCTGACAGCCCAGAGCAGAGACCGAGGCAAGACCAAACACTGGCTGTGATTCTGTCTGACAGCCCAGAGCAGAGACCCGAGGCAAGACCAAACACTGGCTGTGATTCTGTCTGACAGCCTAGAGCAGAGACCCGAGGCAAGACCAAACACTGGCTGTGATTCTGTCTGTCAGCCCAGAGCAGAGACCAGAGGCAAGACCAAACACTGGCTGTGATTCTGTCTGACAGCCTATAGCAGAGACCCGAGGCAAGACCAAACACTGGCTGTGATTCTGTCTGACAGCCCATTGCAGAGACCGAGGCAAGACCAAACACTGGCTGTGATTCTGTCTGACAGCCTATAGCAGAGACCCGAGGCAAGACCAAACACTGGCTGTGATTCTGTCTGACAGCCCACAGCAGAGACCCGAGGCAAGACCAAACACTGGCTGTGATTCTGTCTGACAGCCTATAGCAGAGACCGAGGCAAGACCAAACACTGGCTGTGATTCTGTCTGACAGCCTAGAGCAGAGACCCGAGGAAAGACCAAACACTGGCTGTGATTCTGTCTGACAGCCCAGAGCAGAGACCGAGGCAAGACCAAACACTGGCTGTGATTCTGTCTGACAGCCCAGAGCAGAGACCGAGGCAAGACCAAACACTGGCTGTTATTCTGTCTGACAGCTTAGAGCAGAGACCGAGGCAAGACCAAACACTGGCTGTGATTCTGGCTGTGATTCTGTCTGTCAGCCGAGAGCAGAGACCGAGGCAAGACCAAACACTGGCTGTGATTCTGGCTGTGATTCTGTCTGACAGCCCAGAGCAGAGACCGAGGCAAGACCAAACACTGGCTGTGATTCTGTCTGACAGCCCAGAGCAGAGACCGAGGCAAGACCAAACACTGGCTGTGATTCTGTTTGACAGCCCAGAGCAGAGACCGAGGCAAGACCAAACACTGGCTGTTATACTGTCTGACAGCCTAGAGCAGAGACCGAGGCAAGACCAAACACTGGCTGTGATTCTGTCTGTCAGCCCAGAGCAGAGACCAGAGGCAAGACCAAACACTGGCTGTGATTCTGTCTGACAGCCTATAGCAGAGACCCGAGGCAAGACCAAACACTGGCTGTGATTCTGTCTGACAGCCCACAGCAGAGACCCGAGGCAAGACCAAACACTGGCTGTGATTCTGTCTGTCAGCCCAGAGCAGAGACCAGAGGCAAGACCAAACACTGGCTGTGATTCTGTCTGACAGCCTATAGCACGAGAGCCGAGGCAAGACCAAAACTGGCTGTGATTCTGTCTGACAGCCCAGAGCAGAGACCCGAGGCAAGACCAAACACTGGCTGTGATTTGTCTGACAGCCCATAGCAGAGAACGAGGCAAGACCAAACACTGGCTGTGATTCTGTCTGACAGCCCAGAGCCGAGACCGAGCAAGACCAAACACTGGCTGTGATTCTGTCTGACAGCCTATAGCAGAGACCCGGAGGCAAGAC
>NW_024061240.1:33726-71226 GCF_016432855.1 Salvelinus namaycush
TGAGCGGTATGATGCGCAGACGAAAAATAGTCGCGGACGTCGAAGAGAGCACGAGCGGGATGAGTGAGGAGGAGACGATAATGGCCGGGGAGAAAGAGTTGGACCGGGAGCTCCTTACTTGGATGTGTGTTTGTCAAGGAGAAGATTTGGGTTGTTGTTTGGTGGCAAACTGAGGAGGCGAGGAGGGGCCGGGGAGGGAGAGAGAGATGGAATGGCAGAGACGGGAACTGATTTCGAGCGAGGGAAACGGACTCAGAGGATCATGAGGAGTGAGACGAGTGAGGAAGGTGTAGGGGTGGAGCAGGGCGCTGCTCGTGGGTTGCTAGATAGCGATGAGAAGTGAGAAGACAGTGAGTAGATGTGCCATGGGTACGGAGAGGGGGGGGGGGGGGGGATAACGCTCAAAGCTAGGTGAGGAGAGGGCGACAGCACGGAGAAGGTGAGAGGGAGGGAGGGAGCGAAGGAGGAGTAAAATCAGGTGTACGAGGGAGGAAAGAGTCTGCAGCTGGGTGCGGACCGAGGGTAGTGGGCAGAGAGAAATAGTGAGAAACGAAGGAATAGTAGCGGGCTAGACGCCGAGAGTTATGGAGGAATCCTCCCTTTGTGGACTAATCACGGGTAGCGTGGAAAGCCCCCCACGCACCCCTGCGTGCGGCGAGGAGGGGGAGAGCTAGGATGGTGGGGCGTGCGTGTCTGGCGAAGGTAGTTCAGTCAGAGCAGTGGTTCCATTTGAGTCGTGCGAGAGGAGGGGAGGGGGCCTCAGAATTGAGCCTATGGGAGCCGGACGGCGAAGACTATGGGGGAACGCCGAGGACATGAGGAGGGGAGAACTGAGGGCAGGAGCATTTAGCAAGCGTGAAGACCCTGTGGTAAGTAAGGTGTGGAGTGCGAATAGTAGGATAGAGAGGAGAGGACACGGACCTCCCCAAACCAGCGGGCCCCTATACTGGTGAGTGGGAGGCAGGAGTCAAGGAGGATTGCAGAGATTGAAAGGAAGTCCGTTCCTTCTCGACGAAGCGTCTTGATGAGGCGTGCAGAGAGGGTAGTGCGGTCGGTGTAGTATGCAATTCCGCGAGGAATTGGTCATCGGATGGAGTGAGGAGGGGAGGAATAGGAACGGAGGCTGGCGACTAGCGCCCGACAAGGCCGATGTCGCACTCAAAGAGCACTTCTTCGGGTATCTGAATAGCCGAAATTAGTGATTTCGTTGAGATATAGAGAGGAGGTACGAGTGAGTTCGACGGAGGATGAGGAGAGAGGAGGGAGATAAAAGCAGAGGTCAGAGCGAACAGTTCAAGAATTTTACTCGGGAGTTTAAGAGGAGCGTATCACTATTTGTGAGGAGGGAGGGGACAACGGGAACAGATTAGGGAATGGGTATGGTGCGGGGTTGCACTACGGAGGTGTCACTGCTCCGAGAAAATTGACTCAGCTCGAGGGCAGTCCAGAGCTACTTTTTGTGGCATGCGAGAAGGAGTTTTGAGGAGCAAGAGAATGAGGGGGAGGGGGGGGGGGGGGGAAGTAACGAAGAGAGAGAGGAAGTTTCAACTCACAGAGAAGAACAGAGAAAAGGAGAAGCAGATAAAGAAGAGATGAGGGGAGAGGAGGGGAGGGAGGGGAGAGAGGGAGGAGAGGAGGAGAGGAGAGGAGAGGGGAGAGAGGGAGGGAGGGAGGAGGGGAGGAGAGAGGGAGGAGGAGGAGAGGGAGAGGGAGGAGAGAGGGAGGAGGGGAGGAGAGGAGGGGAGGGGAGAGAGAGGGAGGGAGGAGGGGAGGAGAGAGGGAGGAGAGAGGGAGGAGGGGAGGAGAGAGGGAGGAGGGGAGGCAGGACTGACAGTCACGGTATATTATCCATGGAAATTGTTTACAGGAATAGAAGAGTTCCCCAATGTCAGCTGTTGTTTCCCGGAGAGTGTTTAAAAAGAAGGACCATCTCCCAGGAGACGGGTAGCGGCAGCCCAATATGGCAACCGGAGTATGGGGAAGTGGGTGTGTGTTTGAAAAAGCGAATCAGCTAATTGGACAGATTAGTTGCCGCTGCAGACTGTTTTGCGTAGCTGATTGGTCTCCACAACCTGAGGTACTTTCTACTGTGTATCAGGATGGCGTCGCCACGGTAGCTAACGGGGCACCATCTACTGTGTATTAGGATGGCGTCGCCACGGTAGCTAACGGGGCACCTTTTCCACATGATTTTAGTTCAAGTAGAATGGCTACCGACACAATAAATATCTAATATTGATAACTATCTAGATGGCACCTTGATACATACATACAGTCTACGACTCAATGGGGAGGATACGAACTCCAACAACACCAGGACACATTGGCCTTGGCTCGGCTTAACAAGCATTACTGTCCGGCCAATATCAGGGGGCCAATATCAGGGGGCCAATATCAGGGGGCCAATATCAGGGGGCCAATATCAGGGTGCCAGTATCAGGGGGCTAATATCAGGGGGCCAATATCAGGGGGCCAATATCAGGGTGCCAATACCAGGGTGCCAATATCAGGGGGCCAATATCAGGGGGCCAATATCAGGGGGCCAATATCAGGGTGCCAATATCGGGGCCATATCAGGGGAACAATATCAGGGGGCCAACATCAGGGGGCCAATATCAGGGGGCCAATATCAGGGGGCCAGGATCAGGGTGCCAATATCAGGGGGCCAATATCAGGGGGCCAATATCAGGGTGCCAGTATCAGGGTGCCAGTATCAGGGTGCCAGTATCAGGGTGCCAATATCAGGGTGCCAATATCAGGGGGCCAATATCAGGGGGCCAATATCAGGGTGCCAATATCAGGGTGCCAGTATCAGGGGGCCAATATCAGGGGGCCAATATCAGGGGGCCAGTATCAGGGGGCCAGTATCAGGGGGCCAATATCAGGGGGCCAATATCAGGGTGCCAATATCAGGGGGCCAATATCAGGGTGCCAATATCAGGGGGCCAATATCAGGGTGCCAGTATCAGGGGGCCAGTATCAGGGGGCCAATATCAGGGGGCCAATATCAGGGTGCCAGTATCAGGGTGCCAATATCAGGGTGCCAATATCAGGGTGCCAGTATCAGGGGGCCAATATCAGGGGGCCAATATCAGGGGGCCAATATCAGGGTGCCAGTATCAGGGTGCCAATAATAGGGTGCCAATATCAGGGTGCCAGTATCAGGATGCCAATAATAGGGTGCCAATATCAGGGGGCCAATATCAGGGTGCCAATATCAGGGGGCCAATATCAGGGGGCCAATATCAGGGGGCCAATATCAGGGGGCCAATATCAGGGTGCCAATATCAGGGGGCTAATATCAGGGTGCCAATATCAGGGTGCCAGTATCAGGGGGCCAATATCAGGGGGCCAATATCAGGGGGCCAGTATCAGGGGGCCAATATCAGGGGGCCAGTATCAGGGGGCCAATATCAGGGGGCCAATATCAGGGGGCCAATATCAGGGTGCCAGTATCAGGTTGCCAATAATAGGGTGCCAATATCAGGGTGCCAATATCAGGGGGCCAGTATCAGGGTGCCAATAATAGGGTGCCAATATCAGGGGGCCAATATCAGGGTGCCAGTATCAGGATGCCAATAATAGGGTGCCAATATCAGGGGGCCAATATCAGGGGGCCAATATCAGGGGTCCAATATCAGGGGGCCAGTATCAGGGGGCCAATATCAGGGTGCCAGTATCAGGGTGCCAGTATCAGGGGGCTAATATCAGGGTGCCAATATCAGGGGGCCAATATCAGGGTGCCAATATCAGGGTGCCAGTATCAGGGTGCCAATATCAGGGTGCCAATATCAGGGTGCCAATATCAGGGGGCCAATATCAGGGGGCCAATATCAGGGGGCCAATATCAGGGTGCCAGTATCAGGGGGCCAATATCAGGGGGCCAATATCAGGGTGCCAGTATCAGGGTGCCAATAATAGGGTGCCAATATCAGGGTGCCAATATCAGGGTGCCAGTATCAGGGTGCCAATAATAGGGTGCCAATATCAGGGGGCCAATATCAGGGTGCCAGTATCAGGGTGCCAATAATAGGGTGCCAATATCAGGGGGCCAATATCAGGGTGCCAATATCAGGGTGCCAATAATAGGCTGCCAATATCAGGGTGCCAGTATCAGGGTGCCAGTATCAGGGGGACAGTATCAGGGGGCCAGTATCAGGGGGACAATATCAGGGGCCAATATCAGGGGGCCAATATCAGGGGGCCAATATCAGGGGGCCAATATCAGGGGGCCAACATCATGGGGCCAGGATCAGGGTGCCAGGATCAGGGGGCCAATATCAGGGGGCCAGTATCAGGGGGCCAGTATCAGGGGGCCAATATCAGGGGGCCAATATCAGGGGGCCAATATCAGGGGGCCAATATCAGGGGGCCAATATCAGGGGCCAGGATCAGGGTGCCAGGATCAGGGGGCCAATATCAGGGGGCCAAAATCAGGGGGCCAGTATCAGGGGGCCAGTATCAGGGGGCCAATATCAGGGGGCCAATATCAGGGGCCAATATCAGGGGGCCAAAATCAGGGGGCCAGTATCAGGGGGCCAGTATCAGGGGGCCAATATCAGGGGGCCAGTATCAGGGGGCCAATATCAGGGGGCCAATATCAGGGGGCCAATATCAGGGGGCCAACATCATGGGGCCAGGATCAGGGTGCCAGGATCAAGGGGCCAATATCAGGGGGCCAATATCAGGGTGCCAGTATCAGGGTGCCAATATCAGGGTGCCAGTATCAGGGTGCCAGTATCAGGGTGCCAATATCAGGGGGCCAATATCAGGGGGCCAATATCAGGGTGCCAATATCAGGGTGCCAATATCAGGGTGCCAATATCAGGGTGCCAGTATCAGGGTGCCAATATCAGGGTGCCAATATCAGGGTGCCAATATCAGGGGGCCAATATCAGGGGGCCAATATCAGGGGGCCAATATCAGGGTGCCAGTATCAGGGGGCTAATATCAGGGTGCCAATATCAGGGGGCCAATATCAGGGGGCCAATATCAGGGGGCCAATATCAGGGGGCCAATATCAGGGGGCCAATATCAGGGGGCCAATATCAGGGGGCTAATATCAGGGGGCCAATATCAGGGGGCCAATATCAGGGTGCCAATATCAGGGTGCCAGTATCAGGGGGCCAGTATCAGGGGGCTAATATCAGGGGGCCAATATCAGGAGCCAATATCAGGGCGCCAATATCAGGGGGCCAATATCAGGGGGCCAATATCAGGGGGCCAAAATCAGGGGGCCAGTATCAGGGGGCCAGTATCAGGGGGCCAATATCAGGGGGCCAGTATCAGGGTGCCAATATCAGGGGGCCAATATCAGGGGGCCAACATCAGGGGGCCAATATCAGGGGGCCAACATCATGGGGCCAGGATCAGGGTGCCATGATCAGGGGGCCAATATCAGGGGGCCAATATCAGGGGGCCAATATCAGGGTGCCAATATCAGGGTGCCAGTATCAGGGTGCCAGTATCAGGGTGCCAATATCAGGGTGCCAATATCAGGGTGCCAATATCAGGGTGCCAATATCAGGGTGCCAGTATCAGGGTGCCAGTATCAGGGTGCCAATATCAGGGTGCCAATATCAGGGGGCCAATATCAGGGGGCCAGTACAGGGGGCCAATATCAGGGTGCCAGTATCAGGGGCTAATATCAGGGGGCCAATATCAGGGGGCCAATATCAGGGGGCCAATATCAGGGGCCAATATCAGGGGCCAATATCAGGGGGCCAATATCAGGGGGCAATTCAGGGGCCAGTATCAGGGGGCTAATATCAGGGTGCCAATATCAGGGGGCCAATATCAGGGTGCCAATATCAGGGTGCCAGTATCAGGGTGCCAATATCAGGGTGCCAATATCAGGGTGCCAGTATCAGGGTGCCAATGATAGGGTGCCAATATCAGGGTGCCAATATCAGGGTGCCAATATCAGGGTGCCAGTATCAGGGTGCCAATAATAGGGTGCCAATATCAGGGGGCCAATATCAGGGGGCCAATAATAGGGTGCCAATATCAGGGTGCCAGTATCAGGGTGCCAATATCAGGGGGCCAATATCGGGGTGCCAATATCGGGGGGCCAATATCAGGGGGCCAATATCAGGGGGCCAATATCAGGGGGCCAATATCAGGGGGCCAATATCGGGGTGCCAATATCGGGGGGCCAATATCAGGGGGCCAATATCAGGGGGCCAATATCAGGGGGCCAATATCAGGGGGCCAATATCAGGGGGCCAATATCAGGGGGCCAATATCAGGGTGCCAATATCAGGGGGCCAATATCAGGGTGCCAATATCAGGGTGCCAATATCAGGGGGCCAATATCAGGGGGCCAATATCAGGGGGCCAATATCGGGGTGCCAATATCGGGGGGCCAATATCAGGGGGCCAATAAGAGGGGGCCAATATCAGGGGGCCAATATCAGGGGGCCAATAATAGGGGGCCAATATCAGGGGGCCAATATCAGGGTGCCAGTATCAGGGTGCCAATAATAGGGTGCCAGTATCAGGGTGCCAGTATCAGGGGGCTAATATCAGGGGGCTAATATCAGGGGGCTAATATCAGGGTGCCAATATCAGGGGGCCAATATCAGGGGGCCAGTCACAGTAAGAACAGGCATACAACAAGCAACAGCACACCCATCATGAATACTTTAATCAAAAATAAACAATCGTCAGTTTTAAAACTGAAAATCTACAAATCGTTAGTTTAAAACTAACAGTAAAATACGACTCAGACTCATCATCCATCCATCCTCTGAGTCCAAACACAGTCCGGTAGCTCAGCGTGCGGTAGTTGGTGGTGAGAAACGGAAGAGAGAAAACACACTGCTCATTTAAAACAGTCTAACCTATAGCAGAGCGCTTTGACACACCCACTCCCTTCCATGTGCCCACTACCTTTCCTTCCATGTGCCCACTACCTTTCCTTCCATGTGCCCACTACCTTTCCTTCCATGTGCCCACTACCTTTCCTTCCATGTGCCCACTACCTTTCCATGTGCCCACTACCTTTCCCTTCCACGTGCCCACTACCTTTCCTTCCACGTGCCCACTACCTTTCCTTCCATGTGCCCACTACCTTTCCATGTGCCCACTACCTTTCCCTTCCACGTGCCCACTACCTTTCCTTCCACGTGCCCACTACCTTTCCTTCCACGTGCCCACTACCTTTCCTTCCAGTGCCACTACTTTTTCACGTGCCACTACCTTTCCATGTGCCCACTACCTTTCCCTTCCACGTGCCCACTACCTTTCCTTCCACGTGCACACTACCTTTCCACGTGCCCACTACCTTTCCTTCCACGTGCCCACTACCTTTCCTTCCACGTGCCCACTACCTTTCCTTTCCACGTGCCCACTACCTTTCCTTTCACGTGCCACATTTCCTTCCACGTGCCCACTACCTTCCTTCACGTGCCCACTACCTCTCCTTTCCACGTGCCCACTACCTTTCCTTCCACGTGCCACTACCTTTCCTTTCCACGTGCCCACTACCTTCCCTTCCACTGCCCACTACCTTTCCTTCTTCACGTGCCCACGACCCTCCTTCCACGTGCCCACTACCTTTTCCACGTGCCACTACCTTTCCTTCCACGTGCCCACTACCTTTCCATGTGCCCACTACCTTTCCATGTGCCCACTACCTTCCTTTCACGTGCCCACTACCTTTCCTTTCCACGTGCCCACTACCTTCCTTCACGTGCCCACTTTTCCTTCCATGTGCCCACTACCTTTCCTCCACGTGCCCACTACCTTTACTTCCACGTGCCCACTACCTTTCCTTCCACGTGCCCACTACCTTTCCTTTCCAGTGCCCACTACCTTTCTTTCCAAGTGCCCATACCTTTCCTTCACGTGCCCACTACCTTTCCTTCCACGTGCCCACTACCTTTCCATCAGCCCACTACCTTTCCCTTCCACGTGCCCACTACCTTCCCTTCCACGTGCCACTACCTTTCCTTCCGTGCCACTACTTTCCTTCACGTGCCCACTACCTTTCCTTCCACGTGCCCACTACCTTTCCCTTCCACGTGCCCACTACCTTTCCTTCCGTGCCCATACCTTTCCTCCACGTGCCCACTACTTTCCTTCACCTGCCCACTACCTTTCTTTCCACGTGCCCACTACCTTTCCTTCCACCTGCCCACTACCTTTCCTTCCACGTGCCCACTACCTTTCCTTCCACCTGCCCACTACCTTTCCTTTCCACGTGCCCACTACCTTTCCACGTGCCCACTACCTTTCCTTTCCACGTGCCCACTACCTTTCCTTTCCACGTGCCCACTACCTTTCCTTTCCACGCGCCCACTACCTTTCCTTCCACGCGCCCACTACCTTTCCTTCCACGTGCCAACTACCTTTCCTTCCACGTGCCAACTACCTTTCCTTCCACGTGCCCACTACCTTTCCTTTCCACGTGCCCACTACCTTTCCTTCCACGTGCCATACTTTCTCCACGTGCCCACTACCTTTCCTTCCACGTGCCCACTACCTTTCCCTTCCACGTGCCCACTACCTTTCCCTTCCACGTGCCCACTACCTTTCCTTCCACGTGCCCACTACCTTTCCTTCCACGTGCCCACTACCTTTCCTTCCACGTGCCCACTACCTTTCCATGTGCCCACTACCTTTCCATGTGCCCACTACCTTCCTTTCCACGTGCCCACTACCTTTCCTTTCCACGTGCCCACTACCTTTCCTTCCACGTGCCCACTACCTTTCCTTCCACGTGCCCACTACCTTTCCTTCCATGTGCCCACTACCTTTCCTTTCCACGTGCCCACTACCTTTACTTTCCACGTGCCCACTACCTTTCCTTCCACGTGCCCACTACCTTTCCTTCCAAGTGCCCACTACCTTTCCTTTCCAAGTGCCCACTACCTTTCCTTCCACGTGCCCACTACCTTTCCTTCCACGTGCCCACTACCTTTCCTTCCACGTGCCCACTACCTTTCCCTTTCCACGTGCCCACTACCTTTCCCTTCCACGTGCCCACTACCTTTCTCCAGTGCCACTAACTTCCTTTCCACGTGCCCACTACCTTTCCTTCCACGTGCCCACTACCTTTCCCTTCCACGTGCCCACTACCTTTCCCTTCCACGTGCCCACTACCTTTCCTTCCACGTGCCCACTACCTTTCCTTCACATGCCCACTACCTTTCTTTCCACGTGCCCACACCTTCTTCCACCTCCACCCTACTTTCCTTCCACGTGCCCACTACCTTTCCTTCCACCTGCCCACTACCTTTCCTTCCACGTGCCCACTACCTTTCCTTTCCACGTGCCCACTACCTTTCCTTTCCACGTGCCCACTACCTTTCCTTTCCACGTGCCCACTACCTTTCCTTTCCACGCGCCCACTACCTTTCCTTCCACGCGCCCACTACCTTTCCTTCCACGTGCCAACTACCTTTCCTTCCACGTGCCCACTACCTTTCCTTCCACGTGCCCACTACCTTTCCTTCCACGTGCCCACTACCTTTCCTTCCACGTGCCCACTACCTTTCCTTCCACGTGCCCACTACCTTTCCTTCCACGCGCCCACTACCTTTCCTTCCACGCGCCCACTACCTTTCCCTTCCACGTGCCCACTACCTTTCCTTCCACGTGCCCACTACCTTTCCCTTCCACGTGCCCACTACCTTTCCTTCCACGCGCCCACTACCTTTCCTTCCACGTGCCCCTGTCGCCCTTTGAATCCTGTAATAATTTATACACATTCTCAGGACTTCCTCAGGACTTTGGCAGAAACAGTCCACTGCGCTCTGAGCCGTCTAGTTGGTCTAATGGAAATATGCTGACTCAAACTAGGTGACCATGGAGACCGCTGCTTAGGCTACGCCTCATTATTTATCAACTCCTTGTTCCTCCTAATGAATATTCAACATGTTTATACCAGGGTCGAAAACCAAACATCCTCAACTTTTACATTAATTGGGACCTTCATGTTTATGGAAACTTCATTATTACGTCACCATGGTGATGAGAAGCCCCACCCCGCGGTAACAGTATGCTAATTCCCTCGACGCTAGCTGCCCCAGTTGGAGATATAGATGGATGGAGAACAGCAGAGTGTTGAATAATCAAAAAGAAAAGCCGCCCTGCGTTTCTAAATGTGGGATGTGCTCTATATGCATGATGAGCAGGCCACAGGGAGGGAGAGATGGAGGTAGAGAGAGGAGAGAGAGGAGAGCCACAGGGAGAGAGAGATGGAGGTAGAGAGGAGAGAAAGGAGAGCCACAGGGAGAGAGAGATGGAGGTAGAGGGAGGAGAGAGAGGAGAGCCACAGGGAGGGAGAGATGGAGGTAGAGAGAGGAGAGAGAGGAGAGCCACAGGGAGGGAGAGATGGAGGTAGAGAGAGGAGAGAGAGGAGAGCCACAGGGAGAGAGAGATGGAGGTAGAGAGGAGAGAAAGGAGAGCCACAGGGAGAGAGAGATGGAGGTAGAGGGAGGAGAGAGAGGAGAGCCACAGGGAGGGAGAGATGGAGGTAGAGAGAGGAGAGAGAGGAGAGCCACAGGGAGGGAGAGATGGAGGTAGAGAGAGGAGAGAGAGGAGAGCCACAGGGAGAGAGAGATGGAGGTAGAGAGGAGAGAGAGGAGAGCCACAGGGAGAGAGAGATGGAGGTAGAGGGAGGAGAGAGAGGAGAGCCACAGGGAGAGAGAGATGGAGGTAGAGAGGAGAGAGAGGAGAGCCACAGGGAGAGAGAGATGGAGCGAGAGAGGAGAGAGAGGAGAGCCACAGGGAGAGAGAGATGGAGCGAGAGAGGAGAGAGAGGAGAGCCACAGGGAGAGAGAGATGGAGGTAGAGAGGAGAGAGAGGAGAGCCACAGGGAGAGAGAGATGGAGGTAGAGAGGAGAGAGAGGAGAGCCACAGGGAGAGAGAGATGGAGGTAGAGAGGAGAGAGAGGAGAGCCACAGGGAGAGAGATGGAGGTAGAGAGGAGAGAGAGGAGAGCCACAGGGAGAGAGAGATGGAGGTAGAGAGGAGAGAGAGGAGAGCCACAGGGAGAGAGAGATGGAGGTAGAGAGGAGAGAGAGGAGAGCCACAGGGAGAGAGAGATGGAGCGAGAGAGAAAGAGAGAGAGGAGAGCCACAGGGAGAGAGAGATGGAGGAGAGAGGAGAGAGAGGAGAGCCACAGGGAGAGAGAGACGGAGAGAGAGAGAGAGAGAGCTAGAGCTAGAGGGAGAACCACAGCAATAGGGAGACGGAGAGAGAGAGAGAGAGCTAGAGCTAGAGGGAGAACCACAGCAATAGGGAGACGGAGAGAGAGAGAGAGAGAGCTAGAGCTAGAGGGAGAACCACAGCAATAGGGAGACGGAGAGAGAGAGAGAGCTAGAGCTAGAGGGAGAACCACAGAGATAGGGAGACGGAGAGAGAGAGAGCTAGAGCTAGAGGGAGAACCACAGCAATAGGGAGACGGAGAGAGAGAGAGAGAGAGAGAGAGCTAGAGCTAGAGGGAGAACCACAGAGATAGGGAGACGGAGAGAGAGAGAGAGAGAGAGAGAGAGAGAGGGCTATAGGGAGACGGAGAGAGAGAGAGAGAGAGAGAGAGAGAGAGAGAGAGAGAGGGCTATAGGGAGACGGAGAGAGAGAGAGAGAGAGAGAGAGAGAGAGAGAGGGCTAGAGGGAGACAGAGAGAGAGAGAGAAACAGAGCTAGAAGAAGAGCCACAGCGAGACAGTGAAGGGTAGTAACAGGAGTTCCCCTCCCAACCTGAACGGTGGTTAATATCACACTGCTGTGGATCACTAGCTAGCCTGCAGTACTGTTCTGTTGTCACCGGCTCTTTCCTCGCCCTCTAAACACAGGGGAGGCCGTTTGAAATGCCATCCACTATCAAACAGTCACTTAACGTCCCTTTGGGTAACTTTACTCTGAGAGTTGGCTACTCTTTGACAGAGGACAGAGAAGCCAGTGTTGCTCTGGCGATCCACCGTCTTTGAATCAGGCGTGTTTGGTGCTGGGCTGGAACAAAACCAAAAAAAGTACCGCACTTTGACCCCAGGACCGAGAATGAAGATTAGGCCTCTGTGTCCCCTATTTCCCCTGCAGCGTTGTGTCATAGCCCAGGAAGAGGAAGACATTGAGGGACCTTGCAGGAGGCCTGATGCATCACTTGGCTCCATGGTACCGAACTTAGTAAATAAGTATTTTGGCATCGGTCTCCAAAGGACAGCATGCTCATACAAGGGGCCAGTACAAAATGACGTCTATTTGGCGTCCTTACTGTTCCCCCCGCTCAGTTCTGTTTGGCGTGCTCTACTCCCCGCTCGCCGCCGGGCGCCAGGTGATTCATGCAGGCTGTCAGGTGAGCAGCTGCTGTCACACGGAAGGATGCTCCGCCCCTCTACCCGCCAGGCTGCCACACGCCAGATGTCTCCTCGGTAACGGTGTGGACGGAAGCGTTATAGGAAACTCCAGATAAACGTGTCATACATGAACGACCAGGGAGCATCACAGGGGAGCATCACAGGGGAGCAGGGCATCCAAACAGACCATGAATCACCTGGTGCCATTTGGGACACAGAGGCCTGAGTGGTCAGTGTTTGGACACACTAGTTGGCTAAGAGGTGCATTAGATGATCACTAAGGACTGAATAAGGTGTTAGATACAGTAGGTCCACTAAGGGCTGAATAAGGTGTTAGATAGGTCCACTAAGGGCTGAATAAGGTGTTAGATAGGTCCACTAAGGACTGAATAAGGTGTTAGATAGGTCCACTAAGGGCTGAATAAGGTGTTAGATACAGTAGGTCCACTAAGGACTGAATAAGGTGTTAGATACAGTAGGACCACTAAGGACTGAATAAGGTGTTAGATACAGTAGGACCACTAAGGACTGAATAAGGTGTTAGATACAGTAGGACCACTAAGGACTGAATAAGGTGTTAGATACAGTAGGTCCACTAAGGACTGAATAAGGTGTTAGATACAGTAGCTCCACTAAGGGCTGAATAAGGTGTTAGATACAGTAGGACCACTAAGGACTGAATAAGGTGTTAGATACAGTAGGACCACTAAGGACTGAATAAGGTGTTAGATACAGTAGGACCACTAAGGACTGAATAAGGTGTTAGATAGGTCCACTAAGGACTGAATAAGGTGTTAGATAGGTCCACTAAGGACTGAATAAGGTGTTAGATACAGTAGGTCCACTAAGGACTGAATAAGGTGTTAGATACAGTAGGTCCACTAAGGACTGAATAAGGTGTTAGATACAGTAGGACCACTAAGGACTGAATAAGGTGTTAGATACAGTAGGACCACTAAGGACTGAATAAGGTGTTAGATACAGTAGCTCCACTAAGGGCTGAATAAGGTGTTAGATACAGTAGGACCACTAAGGACTGAATAAGGTGTTAGATACAGTAGGACCACTAAGGACTGAATAAGGTGTTAGATACAGTAGGTCCACTAAGGACTGAATAAGGTGTTAGATACAGTAGGTCCACTAAGGACTGAATAAGGTGTTAGATACAGTAGCTCCACTAAGGGCTGAATAAGGTGTTAGATAGGTCCACTAAGGACTGAATAAGGTGTTAGATACAGTAGGACCACTAAGGACTGAATAAGGTGTTAGATAGGTCCACTAAGGACTGAATAAGGTGTTAGATAGGTCCACTAAGGACTGAATAAGGTGTTAGATACAGTAGGTCCACTAAGGACTGAATAAGGTGTTAGATACAGTAGGACCACTAAGGACTGAATAAGGTGTTAGATACAGTAGCTCCACTAAGGACTGAATAAGGTGTTAGATACAGTAGCTCCACTAAGGGCTGAATAAGGTGTTAGATAGGTCCACTAAGGACTGAATAAGGTGTTAGATACAGTAGGACCACTAAGGACTGAATAAGGTGTTAGATACAGTAGGACCACTAAGGACTGAATAAGGTGTTAGATACAGTAGCTCCACTAAGGACTGAATAAGGTGTTAGATAGGTCCACTAAGGACTGAATAAGGTGTTAGATACAGTAGGACCACTAAGGACTGAATAAGGTGTTAGATACAGTAGGACCACTAAGGACTGAATAAGGTGTTAGATACAGTAGCTCCACTAAGGACTGAATAAGGTGTTAGATAGGTCCACTAAGGACTGAATAAGGTGTTAGATACAGTAGGACCACTAAGGACTGAATAAGGTGTTAGATAGGTCCACTAAGGACTGAATAAGGTGTTAGATAGGTCCACTAAGGACTGAATAAGGTGTTAGATACAGTAGGTCCACTAAGGACTGAATAAGGTGTTAGATACAGTAGATCCACTAGGGACTGAATAAGGTGTTAGATACAGTAGGACCACTAAGGACTGAATAAGGTGTTAGATACAGTAGGACCACTAAGGACTGAATAAGGTGTTAGATACAGTAGGTCCACTAAGGACTGAATAAGGTGTTAGATACAGTAGGTCCACTAAGGACTGAATAAGGTGTTAGATACAGTAGGTCCACTAAGGACTGAATAAGGTGTTAGATACAGTAGGTCCACTAAGGACTGAATAAGGTGTTAGATACAGTAGGTCCACTAAGGACTGAATAAGGTGTTAGATACAGTAGGACCACTAAGGACTGAATAAGGTGTTAGATACAGTAGGACCACTAAGGACTGAATAAGGTGTTAGATACAGTAGGTCCACTAAGGACTGAATAAGGTGTTAGATACAGTAGGTCCACTAAGGACTGAATAAGGTGTTAGATACAGTAGGTCCACTAAGGACTGAATAAGGTGTTAGATACAGTAGGTCCACTAAGGACTGAATAAGGTGTTAGATACAGTAGGACCACTAAGGACTGAATAAGGTGTTAGATACAGTAGATCCACTAAGGACTGAATAAGGTGTTAGATACAGTAGGTCCACTAAGGACTGAATAAGGTGTTAGATACAGTAGGACCACTAAGGACTGAATAAGGTGTTAGATAGGTCCACTAAGGACTGAGTGGCTGTTCAGTCCAATAGTTTTGTTTCTTTCTTTGTCCCTCCTGCCTTTGTCTCCCCAATTTCATGATTTCAATCTTGTCTCATCGCTGCAACTCCCCAACGGGCTCGGGAGAGGAGATGGTCAAGTCAAGCGTCCTCTGAAACATGACCCGCCAAACCGCGCTCCTTAACACCCGCCTGCGTAACCCGGGAAACCAGCTGCACCAATGTGTCGGAGGAAAAACTGTTCAACTGATGACCGGAGTCAGCCTGTAGGCGCCCGGCCCGCCACAAGGGGTCGCTACAGCGTGATGAGCCAAGTAAAGCCACCCCCCCCCCCCCCGGCCAAACCCTCCCGTAACCCGGACGACGCTGAGCCAATTGTTCACCTCTTTATGGGACTCCAGGTCACAGCCGGTTGTGATACAGCCTGGAATAGAACCCCAGGCTGTAGTGAAGCCGTAACACTGAGATGCAGTGCCTCGGACCGCTGCGTCGCTGCGGGAGGCCCCGAGCTCCAATACGGTGATTTTACATCACGGTAGTTAGTTATGCAGATCAGCAGGCAAAAACGCCCTCCTTTACATGTCATCATTAAGGGACATATGGCCACCAAGTCATGAAGTATTCATGACCAGAATGGTCATATTTGAACATCTTTACGTTGTTCCTGATTGGCAAGACATGAGCTGAACACACAGCATCTTCTCATAGTCAGACACTATACTATAGAGAACACATATCCTCTAGAGAACACATAACACACAGCATCTTCTCATAGTCAGACACTATACTATAGAGAACACATATCCTGGCTCAGTTGGTAGAGCATGGCACGTACAACGCCGAGCTGAACACACAGCATCTTCTCATAGTCAGACACTATACTATAGAGAACACATATCCTGGCTCAGTTGGTAGAGCATGGCACGTACAACGCCAGGGTTGGGGGTTCGATTCCCACGGGGGGACCAGGATGAAAATATATGCACTTATTACTGTAAGTCTCTCTGGATCAGAGAGTCTGTTAAATGACTCACTACTGTACGACTCACTGGATCAGAGAGTCTGTTAAATGACTCACTACTGTAAGTCTCTCTGGATAAGAGTCTGCTAAATGACTCACTACTGTAAGTCTCTCTGGATAAGAGAGTCAGCTAAATGACTCTCTACTGTAAGTCTCTCTGGATAAGAGTCAGCTAAATTACTCTCTACTGTAAGTCTCTCTGGATAAGAGTCAGCTAAATTACTCTCTACTGTAAGTCTCTCTGGATCAGAGAGTCTTCTAAATGACTCACTACTGTAAGTCTCTCTGGATCAGAGAGTCTGTTAAATGACTCACTACTGTAAGTCTCTCTGGGTAACAGAGTCTGTTAAATGACTCACTACTGTAAGTCTCTCTGGATAAGAGAGTCTGTTAAATGACTCACTATTCTAAGTCTCTCTGGATAAGAGAGTCTGTTAAATGACTCCCTACTGTAAGTCTCTCTGGATCAGAGAGTCAGCTAAATGACTCACTACTGTAAGTCTCTGGATCAGAGAGTCAGCTAAATGACTCACTACTGTAAGTCTCTCTGGATAAGAGAGTCTGTTAAATGACTCCCTACTGTAAGTCTCTCTGGATAAGAGAGTCATCTAAATGACTCACTACTGTAAGTTTCTCTGAATAAGAGAGTCTGTTAAATGACTCCCTACTGTAAGTCTCTCTGGATAAGAGAGTCTGTTAAATGACTCCCTACTGTAAGACTCTCTGGATCAGAGAGTCATCTAAATGACTCCCTACTGTAAGTCTCTCTGGATCAGAGAGTCATCTAAATGACTCCCTACTGTAAGTCTCTCTGGATCAGAGAGTCATCTAAATGACTCCCTACTGTAAGTCTCTCTGGATAAGCCTGCAGATGGTAACAACATTACATTTGAATGTGCTGCGGTTCCCATGACAGAAAACAGTCTGTTTCCTGTGTGTTGTATTGGATAATGTTACAGGGCATTCACATAGGTGATGAGTTTTTACAGAGGGACACAGAAAAAGAGAGACTGAAAAGTAAAAAGAAATGGCCAGGCAGTGGCGTAAAGACCAGGTCCAACTGGCTTTGGCTGCTCTGTCCTGTGTGAATACAGCCATATGCAATCACAGAGCACCTCAACAACAAAAAACTAACGACTGTTCATTCAGACCTAGCCAATCCATTCAGTTTAATTACAGCCTGGATGAAATAGACTTCAGAAGGGGCTCAGGGGCTCTGAGAGGGGGTAGTGTGTGTGTGTGTGTGTGTGTGTGTGTGTGTGTGTGTGTGTGTGTGTGTGTGTGTGTGTGTGTGTGTGTGTGTGTGTGTGTGTGTGTGTGTGTGTGTGTGTGTGTGTCTCCTCTCCCGGCGTATGTCTCCTGTCCCTGCCTCCATACCCCAAACGAAGACAAGGGGGATATAAATCTGAGCCGAAGACAAAAACGGTGACATTTCATTAAAAGAGGGAGCTGGTAGCTGTACCTCCCCTTTGGCTAGAGTACAAATCACACCAAGGCCAGGGGGGAAAGCAGAGGATACAGCAACATTCTGGAACCCTTTAACAAAACACACACACACACACACACACACACACACACACACACACACACACACACACACACACACACACACACACACACACACACACACACACACACACACACACACACACACACACACACACACACACACACACACACACACACACACAACACTGAGTCGCCTGCAACTGTTTAAAAAAGAGAATGTAGCCTGGATCCTCAGACTAAAAGAGATGGTCACTGTGCTAGCCTAGCACTGCTGTAGCCTGGGTCCTCAGACTAAAAGAGGTGAACAGTCACTGTGCTAGCCTAGCACTGCTGTAGCCTGGGTCCTCAGACTAAAAGAGATGACCAGTCACTGTGCTAGCCTAGCACTGCTGTAGCCTGGGTCCTCAGACTAAAAGAGATGACCAGTCACTGTGCTAGCCTAGCACTGCTGTAGCCTGGGTCCTCAGACTAAAAGAGATGGAACAGTCACTGTGCTAGCCTAGCACTGCTGTAGCCTGGGTCCTCAGACTAAAAGAGATGGAACAGTCACTGTGCTAGCCTAGCACTGCTGTAGCCTGGGTCCTCAGACTAAAAGACATGACCAGTCACTGTTCTAGCCTAGCACTGCTGTAGCCTGGGTCCTCAGACTAAAAGAGGTGACCAGTCACTGTGCTAGCCTAGCACTGCTGTAGCCTGGGTCCTCAGACTAAAAGACATGACCAGTCACTGTGCTAGCCTAGCACTGCTGTAGCCTGGGTCCTCAGACTAAAAGAGATGACCAGTCACTGTGCTAGCCTAGCACTGCTTTAGCCTGGGTCCTCAGACTAAAAGAGATGGAACAGTCACTGTGCTAGCCTAGCACTGCTGTAGCCTGGGTCCTCAGACTAAAAGAGGTGACCAGTCACTGTGCTAGCCTAGCACTGCTGTAGCCTGGGTTCTCAGACTAAAAGAGATGGTCACTGTGCTAGCCTAGCACTGCTGTAGCCTGGGTCCTCAGACTAAAGGAGATGACCAGTCACTGTGTAGCCTGGGTCCTCAGACTAAAAGAGATGGAACAGTCACTGTGCTAGCCTAGCACTGTTGTAGCCTGGGTCCTCAGACTAAAGGAGATGACCAGTCACTGTGTAGCCTGGGTCCTCAGACTAAAAGAGATGGAACAGTCACTGTGCTAGCCTAGCACTGCTGTAGCCTGGGTCCTCAGACTAAAAGAGATGAACAGTCACTGTGCTAGCCTAGCACTGCTGTAGCCTGGGTCCTCAGACTAAAAGAGATGACCAGTCACTGTGCTAGCCTACCACTGCTGTAGCCTGGGTCCTCAGACTAAAAGAGATGACCAGTCACTGTGCTAGCCTAGCACTGCTGTAGCCTGGGTCCTCAGACTAAAAGAGATTGGAGGAAGCATGGTAGATCGTACATCACAAAGATAGCACCGTGTTGGTACGTAGAGAGCAATGTGGTGGGCTGAATATGACCGGGTACTATGAAAGGGAAGGCTTGACATGAATAACCTGGAGAAACCCGACCGATGCAATACAATACAAAGTCAAACCAGAACCAGACAAAAATAGTCCTGTTTTCTGGTTCTGGGAGTCTAGTCTGGGTTTAGTGGCGTGCTCTGAGACAGACAGGAAACATTCTGCAGCCACAGGACCACCAACTGGAAACATTCCCAAAAAATGCCCATGTTTCCCCAGAATCTCTGGAAAACCTGGCAATTTTGGGAAATCTTTTGAAAATGTGCAACCCTGCAACATGAATAGAGAGGGAGGCCTGTTCAGAGGAGAGACGCCAGGTTACAGCACCAGGTGGTTCAGGAGAGTTGGGTCCTACCTTGGAAGTTGCCAGCGGAAAGGTACAGCCAGGTGAGAGCGGGGATGAAGAGCAGGGCGAGGGAGGCAGCGAGGAACTTCCTGCGTCCGCGACACATTCCCAGCATCCTCTGTGGCGACGGCCCAGAACGAGAGGCGGAGCCTGACCTCTAAAGTCTGACCTCTATGTGGGTAGCAGCTGTTGGCCAGGGGGGGGCATGATACTGTCTGAGGGGAGAGGAGAGAGGACAGGAGATGAGAGAGGACAGGAGATGAGAGAGGACAGGAGATGAGAGAGGACAGGAGGGGAGAGAGAAGAGGAGGGGAGAGAGAAGAGGAGGGGAGAGAGGGGAAGAGGGGAGAGAGGAATGGAGGGGGAGAGAGGTGAGAGGAGGGGGGAGAGACAGGATAAGTTAGATCATAATAGGAGGTATAAAAATTATTTTCAATGATGATTATTTTCCCCCGAAGATCAGAATTCATAGTGGGTAAAGGCATATATAATTATGGTGATTGTTTCAAATGGAACTTTTACATGGAAGCTACTTCAGAGAAGATACTGTTAAAGTCTCTAGAGGTGTCCAAGTTGTGTCCCAAATTCCTGTCAGACCAAAAATATGAATCACACATTCAGGGAAAAGAGTTCAGCAATTTGAATGAATTAGACTCACAGATGTGTTCTCTCACACACACACACACACACACACACACACACACACACACACACACACACACACACACACACACACACACACACACACACACACACACACACACACACACACACACACACACACACACACACACACACACCTGGTAGAGATGACCCCCTCCACTTTAGCCGCTGTATGTCAGTTGATTCTCTCTGTAACGTGGCGCAGGCCGAAGCCTCTATTTATGATATAATAAATCCTCTTTCCATTACAAAACACATTTGTCCGATTAGCCACATGACCCCAGTCGATGTTTAATCTCCACCAGGGTTCAGTTGGATCAGTCTGCGACTGCAGAACGACGGGGCCAGCAGAACGACGGGGCAGCAGAACGACGGGGCCGCAGAACGACGGGGCCGCAGAACGACGGGGCCAGCAGAACGACGGGGCCAGCAGAACGACGGGGCCGCAGAACGACGGGGCCAGCAGAGCGACGGGGCCAGCAGAACGACGGGGCAGCAGAACGACGGGGCCGCAGAACGACGGGGCCAGCAGAGCGACGGGGCCAGCAGAACGACGGGGCAGCAGAACGACGGGGCAGCAGAACGACGGGGCAGCAGAACGACGGGGCCGCAGAACGACGGGGCCGCAGAACGACGGGGCCGCAGAACGACGGGGCCGCAGAACGACGGGGCAGCAGAACGACGGGGCAGCAGAACGACGGGGCAGCAGAACGACGGGGCAGCAGAACGACGGGGCAGCAGAACGACGGGGCAGCAGAGCGACGGGGCCGTCCAGAGGCAGTCCGGAGGCAGACCGCTTTTAACCATTTATTTGGACTCCTCACATCTTAATCTTTGTTAAGAAAAAGATGTTGGGTACTATATTTATAAAATATAATATAAATCCTATACATTGAAAATGGCCAATTTAGGTGCAATAAATTAGCTTAATTTCTCAGGGTTAAAACAAGTTTTAAAACAATATAATGTTTCAGAAAAGCTAATATCTGTTTCTAACTAAATGATTTCAGAACAATCTGAGATGGGTTAAATCCTCTTGTGCTTTTTGAGGCGGAACATTCCAGTAATTTCACTGGGAAAACCCTCAAGAATATTCATAAACACGTTCTAGTTTGAGAAAGCCAAACGTTGTTTGTCATGTACAGTTGAAGTCGGAAGTTTACAGACACCTTAGCCAAATACGTTTAAACTCAGTTTTTCACAATTCCTGACATTTAATCAGAGTAAAAATTCCCTGTCTTAGGTCAGTTAGGATCACCACTTTATTTTAAGAATGTGAAATGTCAGAATAATAGTAGAGAGAATTATTTATTTCAGCTTTTATTTCTCTCATTACATTCCCAGTGGGTCAGAAGTTCACATACACTCAATTAGTATTTGGTTGCATTGCCTTGAAATTGTTTAACTTGGGTCAAACGTTTCGGGTAGCCTTCCACAAGCTTCCCACAATGAGTTGGGTGAATTTTGGCCCATTCCTCCTGACAGAGCTGGTGTAACTGAGTCAGGTTTGTAGGCCTCCTTGCTCGCACATGCTTTTTCAGTTCTGCCCACAAATGTTCTATAGGATTGAGGTCAGGGCTTTGTGATGGCCACTCCAATACCTTGACTTTGTTGTCCTTAAGCCATTTTGCCACAACTTTGGAAGTATGCTTGGGCTTTTCTATGGCGGTTTTGAAGCAGTGGTTTCTTCCTTGCTGAGCGGCCTTTCAGGTTATGTCGATATAGGACTCGTTTTACTGTGGATATAGATACTTTTGTACCTGTTTCCTCCCGCATCTTCACAAGGTCCTTTGCTGCTGTTCTGGGATTGATTTGCACTTTTCGCACCAAAGTACGTTCATCTCTAAGAGACAGAACTCGTCTCCTTCCTGAGCGGTATGACGGCTGCGTGGTCCCATGGTGTTTATACTTGTGTACTATTGTTTGTACAGATGAACGTGGTGTCTTCAGGCTTTTGGAAATTGCTCCAAAGGACGAACCAGACTTGTGGAGGTCTACAAATGTTTTTCTGAGGTCTTGGTTGATTTCTTTTGATTTTCCCATGATGTCAAGCAAAGATGCACTGAGTTTGAAGGTAGGCCTTGAAATACATCCACAGGTACACCTCCAATTAACATATGAGGTCAATTAGCCTATCAGAAGCTTCTAAAGCCATGACATCATTTTCTAGAATTTTCCAAGCTGTTTAAAGGCACAGTCAACTTAGTGTATGTAAACTACTGACCCACTGGAATTGTGATACAGTGAATTATAAATGAAATAATCTGTCTGTAAACAATTGTTGGAAAAATTACTTGTGTCATGCACAAAGTAGATGTCCTAACTGACTTGCCAAAACTATAGTTTGTTATCAAGAAATTTGTGGAGTGGTTGAAAAACAAGTTTTAATAACTCCAACCTAAGTGTATGTAAACTTCTGACTTCAACTGTAGGTTTAGGGTATGGTAGGAAGCCCAAATATTGTCTGTTCTGGTGAGCATAACATTAGTTTTGTGGAGGTGACCTTTGCACCCAGCTGTGTCTGGGAAACATGACAGGGAGGAGGGGGAGTGGTTGGATCACACCCACTCCCACAGCTGGAGCAGAGGGACTCCCTGGCCCCTGTGGGTCCCCAAGCTGTTGATCTCTGGCTCTCTCACAGCTAGCATACCTAGCTGTCTCTCTCTCCCTAGCTGTCTCTCTCTCCCTAGCTGTCTCTCTCTCCCTAGCTGTCTCTCTCTCTCTCCCTAGCTGTCTCTCTCTCTCTAGCTATATCTCTCTCTCTAGCTGTCTCTCTCTCTCTAGCTGTCTCTCTCTCTCCATAGCTGTCTCTCTCTCTCTCCCTAGCTGTCTCTCTCTCTCTCCCTAGCTGTCTCTCTCTCTCTCCCTAGCTGTCTCTCTCTCTCTCCCTAGCTGTCTCTCTCTCTCCCTAGCTGTCTCTCTCTCTCCCTAGCTGTCTCTCTCTCTCTCCCTAGCTGTCTCTCTCTCTCTCCCTAGCTGTCTCTCTCTCTCTCTCCCTAGCTGTCTCTCTCTCTCTCCCTAGCTGTCTCTCTCTCTCTCCCTAGCTGTCTCTCTCTCTCTCCCTAGCTGTCTCTCTCTCTCTCCCTAGCTGTCTCTCTCTCTCCCTAGCTGTCTCTCTCTCTCCCTAGCTGTCTCTCTCTCTCCCTAGCTGTCTCTCTCTCTCCCTAGCTGTCTGTCTGTCTCCAGGCCTAGGACATTCTGGCTAAAGGCACTCCCCTGTCAGCACAGACCCGACACAGTCCCGACACAGACCCGACACAGACCCGACACAGTCCCGACACAGTCCCGACACAGACCCGACACAGACCCGACACAGTCCCGACACAGTCCCGACACAGACCCGACACAGACCCGACACAGACCCGACACAGACCCGACACAGACCCGACACAGTCCTGACACAGACCTGACACAGACCTGACACAGACCTGACACAGACCTGACACAGACCTGACACAGACCTGACACTATATAGTGCATAGGGCTCTGGTCTAAAGTAGAGTACTATATAGGGAATGGGGCCCTGGTCTAAAGTAGAGTACTATATAGGGATTAGGGCTCTGGTCTAAAGTAGTGTACTATATAGGGAATAGGGCCCTGGTCTAAAGTAGTGTACTATATAGGGAATAGGGGCCTTGCCATAGTAGTGTACTATATAGGGAATAGGGGCCTTGCCATAGTAGTGTACTATATAGGGAATAGGGGCCTTGCCATAGTAGTGTACTATATAGGGAATAGGGGCCTTGCCATAGTAGTGCACTATATGTTGTGCTGCAGAATGAGGACCCAAAAGCGACGTAATAGTAACAGAGTCTTTATTCCAGAATAAAACAAATAATGATTCTCCTGGATACTATCCTCTCGTCAACAGAGAGGAACGACTGGAGACGCGACCACAGACTGCAGGTCGCTTCAGGAAGGCACTGGCCGTAGCTGACATTGACACCTGCTCACACGCAGCATCTGAAGAAGGCAAAGAACACGACAGGGCGGAACAAGGACACAGGAACAGCAAACGTCAAACAAGAATCCGACAAGGACAGAAGCGGAAAACAGAGGGAGAAATAGGGACTCTAATCAGAGGGCAAAATAGGGGACAGGTGTGAAAGAGTAAATGAGGTCGTTAGGAGAATGAGAAACAGCTGGGAGCAGGAACGGAACGATAGAGAGAGAGAAAGAGGGAAAGAACCTAATAAGACCAGCAGAAGGAAGCACAGGGACAAGACATGATGAAAGACAAAACATGACAGTACCCCCCCACTCACCGAGCGCCTCCTGGCGCACTCGAGGAGGAACCCTGGCGGCAACGAAGGAAATCATTAATCAACGAACGGTCCAGCACGTCCCGAGATGGAACCCAACTCCTCTCCTCAGGACCGTAACCCTCCCAATCCACTAAGTACTGGTGACCACGTCCCCGAGAACGCATGTCCATGATCTTCCGTACCCTGTAAATAGGAGCGCCCTCGACAAGGACGGGGGGGGGGGAGGGAAGACGAATGGGGGCGCGAAGAAAAGGCTTGACACAAGAGACATGGAAGACAGGGTGGACGCGACGAAGATGTCGCGGAAGAAGCAGTCGCACAGCGACAGGATTGACGACCTGAGAGACACGGAACGGACCAATGAACCGCGGAGTCAACTTGCGAGAAGCTGTCGTAAGGGGAAGGTTACGAGTGGAAAGCCACACTCTCTGACCGCGACAATACCTAGGACTCTTAATCCTACGTTTATTGGCGGCTCTCACAGTCTGCGCCCTGTAACGGCAAAGTGCAGACCTGACCCTCCTCCAGGTGCGCTCACAACGTTGGACAAAAGCCTGAGCGGAGGGAACGCTGGACTCGGCGAGCTGGGACGAGAACAGAGGAGGCTGGTACCCAAGACTACTCTGAAACGGAGATAGCCCGGTAGCAGACGAAGGAAGCGAGTTGT
The DNA here is from genome assembly GCF_016432855.1 of Salvelinus namaycush. Taxonomy (NCBI): domain Eukaryota; kingdom Metazoa; phylum Chordata; class Actinopteri; order Salmoniformes; family Salmonidae; genus Salvelinus; species Salvelinus namaycush. The sequence goes on from NW_024061240.1 coordinate 58,583, forward strand.
GAGCGTACTCAGCCCAGGGGAGCTGTTCTGCCCAAGACGCAGGGTTTCGAAACGAAAGGCTGCGTAATATGCGACCAATCGACTGATTGGCCCTTTCTGCTTGACCGTTAGACTGGGGATGAAACCCGGAAGAGAGACTGACGGAAGCACCAATCAAACGACAGAACTCCCTCCAAAACTGTGACGTGAATTGCGGACCTCTGTCTGAAACGGCGTCTAACGGGAGGCCATGAATTCTGAACACATTCTCAATGATGATTTGTGCCGTCTCCTTAGCGGAAGGAAGCTTAGCGAGGGGAATGAAATGTGCCGCCTTAGAGAACCTATCGATAACCGTAAGAATCACAGTCTTCCCCGCAGACGAAGGCAGACCGGTAATAAAGTCTAAGGCGATGTGAGACCATGGTCGAGAAGGAATGGGAAGCGGTCTGAGACGACCGGCAGGAGGAGAGTTACCTGACTTAGTCTGCGCGCAGTCCGAGCAAGCAGCCACGAAACGGCGCGTGTCCCGCTCCTGAGTAGGCCACCAAAACCGCTGGCGAATAGAAGCAAGCGTACCCCGAACGCCGGGGTGGCCAGCTAACTTGGCAGAGTGAGCCCACTGAAGAACAGCCAGACGAGTAGAGACAGGAACGAACAGAAGGTTACTAGGACAAGCGCGCGGCGACGCAGTGTGAGTGAGTGCTTGCTTTACCTGTCTCTCAATTCCCCAGACAGTCAACCCGACAACACGCCCCTCAGGGAGAATCCCCTCGGGGTCGGTAGAAGCCACAGAAGAACTAAAGAGACGGGATAAGGCATCAGGCTTGGTGTTCTTATTTCCCGGACGATAGGAAATCACGAACTCGAAACGAGCGAAAAACAACGCCCAACGAGCCTGACGTGCATTAAGTCGTTTGGCAGAACGGATGTACTCAAGGTTCTTATGGTCAGTCCAAACGACAAAAGGAACGGTCGCCCCCTCCAACCACTGTCGCCATTCGCCTATGGCTAAGCGGATGGCGAGCAGTTCGCGGTTACCCACATCATAGTTGCGTTCCGATGGCGACAGGCGATGAGAAAAGTAAGCGCAAGGATGGACCTTATCATCAGACTGGGAGCGCTGAGACAGAATGGCTCCCACGCCCACCTCTGAAGCGTCAACCTCGACAATGAATTGTTTAGTGACGTCAGGAGTAACAAGGATAGGGGCGGATGTAAAACGCTTCTTGAGGAGATCAAAAGCTCCCTGGGCGGAACCGGACCACTTAAAGCAAGTCTTGACAGAAGTCAGAGCTGTGAGAGGGGCAGCCACTTGACCGAAATTACGAATGAAACGCCGATAGAAATTAGCGAAACCGAGAAAGCGCTGCAACTCGACACGTGACTTAGGAACGGGCCAATCGCTGACAGCCTGGACCTTAGCGGGATCCATCTGAATGCCTTCAGCGGAAATAACAGAACCGAGAAATGTGACAGAGGAGACATGAAAGGCGCACTTCTCAGCCTTCACGTAGAGACAATTCTCTAAAAGGCGCTGGAGTACACGTCGAACGTGCTGAACATGAATCTCGAGTGACGGTGAAAAAATCAGGATATCGTCAAGGTAAACGAAAACAAAAATGTTCAGCATGTCTCTCAGTACATCATTAACTAATGCCTGAAAGACAGCTGGAGCATTAGCGAGACCGAACGGCAGAACCCGGTATTCAAAATGCCCTAACGGAGTGTTAAACGCCGTTTTCCACTCGTCCCCCTCTCTGATGCGTACGAGATGGTAAGCGTTACGAAGGTCCAACTTAGTAAAGAACCTGGCTCCCTGCAAAATCTCGAAGGCTGACGACATAAGGGGAAGCGGATAACGATTCTTAACCGTTATGTCATTCAGCCCTCGATAATCCACGCAGGGGCGCAGAGTACCGTCCTTCTTCTTAACAAAGAAAAATCCCGCTCCGGCGGGAGAGGAAGAAGGCACCACGGTACCGGCGTTGAGAGAAACAGACAGATAATCCTCGAGAGCCTTACGTTCGGGAGCCGACAGAGAGTATAGTCTACCCCGAGGGGGAGTGGTCCCCGGAAGGAGATCAATACAACAATCATACGACCGGTGAGGAGGAAGGGAGCTGGCTCTGGACCGACTGAAGACCGTGCGCAGATCATGATATTCCTCCGGCACTCCTGTCAAATCACCAGGTTCCTCCTGAGTAGAGGGGACAGAAGACACAGGAGGGATAGCAGACATTAAACACTTCACATGACAAGAAACGTTCCAGGATAGGATAGAATTACTAGACCAATCAATAGAAGGATTATGACATACTAGCCAGGGATGACCCAAAACAACAGGTGTAAAAGGTGAACGAAAAATCAAAAAGGAAATGGTCTCACTGTGGTTACCAGATACTGTGAGGGTTAAAGGTAGTGTCTCACATCTGATACTGGGGAGAAGACTACCATCTAAGGCGAACATGGGCGTGGGCTTCCCTAACTGTCTGAGAGGAATGTCATGTTTCCGAGCCCATGCTTCGTCCATAAAACAACCCTCAGCCCCAGAGTCTATCAAGGCACTGCAGGAAGCAGCTGAACCGGTCCAGCGTAGATGGACCGACAAGGTAGTACAGGATCTTGATGGAGAGACAGGAGTAGTAGCGCTCACCAGTAGCCCTCCGCTTACTGATGAGCTCTGGCTTTTACTGGACATGACATGACAAAATGTCCCGCAGAACCGCAATAGAGGCAAAGGCGGTTGGTGATTCTCCGTTCCCTCTCCTTAGTCGAGATGCGAATACCTCCCAGCTGCATGGGCTCAGTCTCTGAGCCGGTGGGAGGAGATGGTTGAGATGCGGAGAGGGGAAACACCGTTAACGCGAGCTCTCTTCCACGAGCTCGGTGACGAAGATCTACCCGTCGTTCTATGCGGATGGCGAGTGCAATCAAAGAGTCCACGCTGGAGGGAACCTCCCGGGAGAGAATCTCATCCTTAACCTCAGCGTGGAGTCCCTCCAGAAAACGAGCGAGCAACGCCGGCTCGTTCCAGTCACTGGATGCAGCAAGAGTGCGAAACTCTATAGAGTAATCCGTTATGGATCGATCACCTTGACATAGGGAAGCCAGGGCCCTGGAAGCCTCTTTCCCAAAAACTGAACGATCAAAAACCCGTATCATCTCCTCTTTAAAGTTCTGATAAACGTTAGAACACTCAGCCCTTGCCTCCCAGATAGCTGTGCCCCACTCCCGAGCCCGACCAGTAAGGAGTGATATGACGTAAGCGATCCGAGCTCTCTCTCTTGAGTATGTGTTGGGCTGGAGAGAGAACACAATATCACACTGGGTGAGAAAGGAGCGACACTCAGTGGGCTGCCCAGAGTAACATGGTGGGTTATTAACCCTAGGTTCCGGAGACTCGGAAGACCAGGAAGTAGCTGGTGGCACGAGACGAAGACTCTGAAACTGTCCTGAGAGATCGGAGACCTGAGCGGACAGGGTCTCAACGGCATGACGAGCAGCAGACAATTCCTGCTCGTGTCTGCCGAGCATTGCTCCCTGGATCTCGACGGCAGTGTTGCGAGAATCCGTAGTCGCTGGGTCCATTCTTGGTCGGATTCTTCTGTTGTGCTGCAGAATGAGGACCCAAAAGCGACGTAATAGTAACAGAGTCTTTATTCCAGAATAAAACAAATAATGATTCTCCTGGATACTATCCTCTCGTCAACAGAGAGGAACGACTGGAGACGCGACCACAGACTGCAGGTCGCTTCAGGAAGGCACTGGCCGTAGCTGACATTGACACCTGCTCACACGCAGCATCTGAAGAAGGCAAAGAACACGACAGGGCGGAACAAGGACACAGGAACAGCAAACGTCAAACAAGAATCCGACAAGGACAGAAGCGGAAAACAGAGGGAGAAATAGGGACTCTAATCAGAGGGCAAAATAGGGGACAGGTGTGAAAGAGTAAATGAGGTCGTTAGGAGAATGAGAAACAGCTGGGAGCAGGAACGGAACGATAGAGAGAGAGAAAGAGGGAAAGAACCTAATAAGACCAGCAGAAGGAAGCACAGGGACAAGACATGATGAAAGACAAAACATGACACTATATAGGGAATAGGGGCCTTGCCATAGTAGTGTACTATATAGGGAATAGGGGCCTTGCCATAGTAGTGTACTATATAGGGAATAGGGGCCTTGCCATAGTAGTGCACTATATAGGGAATAGGGGCCTTGCCATAGTAGTGTACTATATAGGGAATAGGGGCCTGGCCATAGTAGTGCACTATACAGGTAATATGATGTAATTTGGGACCCAGCCCGTGTCCAGCGGCAGTGAGAGATAAGGCCCCTCCAGCTGGTTCTTCCATAATGATGATCTGTTATTTATGAGAACTGATGAAGCAAAAGGAAAATGGCCCTTTCACTTCATAAATGGGGCTTTATGGAGCAGATGGACACACCGGCCTCGGCAGGGGGATTGAAACGTAAAATAAACAACAGACTAGAATGAATTCTCTCTGAACAACAAAAACCACCAATCTGAACGCAGGAGGAGAGCCGAACAGGAAGACTGTAAATTCATCATTCTGAACGCAGGAGGAGAGCAGAACAGGAAGACTGTAAAAACCATCAATCTGAACGCAGGAGGAGAGCAGAACAGGAAGACTGTAAATTCATCAATCTGAACGCAGGAGGAGAGCAGAACAGGAAGACTGTAAATTCATCATTCTGAACGCAGGAGGAGAGCAGAACAGGAAGACTGTAAAAACCATCAATCTGAACGCAGGAGGAGAGCAGAACAGGAAGACTGTAAATTCATCATTCTGAACGCAGGAGGAGAGCAGAACAGGAAGACTGTAAATTCATCAATCTGAACGCAGGAGGAGAGCAGAACAGGAAGACTGTAAATTCATCAATCTGAACGCAGGAGGAGAGCAGAACAGGAAGACTGTAAAACCACCAATCTGAACGCAGGAGGAGAGCAGAACAGGAAGACTGTAAATTCATCAATCTGAACGCAGGAGGAGAGCAGAACAGGAAGACTGTAAATTCATCAATCTGAACGCAGGAGGAGAGCAGAACAGGAAGACTGTAAATTCATCATTCTGAACGCAGGAGGAGAGCAGAACAGGAAGACTATAAATTCATCAATCTGAACGCAGGAGGAGAGCAGAACAGGAAGACTGTAAATTCATCATTCTGAACGCAGGAGGAGAGCAGAACAGGAAGACTGTAAAACCATCATTCTGAACGCAGGAGGAGAGCAGAACAGGAAGACTGTAAATTCATCATTCTGAACGCAGGAGGAGAGCAGAACAGGAAGACTGTAAAACCATCATTCTGAACGCAGGAGGAGAGCAGAACAGGAAGACTGTAAATTCATCACAAAAGACAGTGTGTCGTGTTCCTAACGGCATCCCATTCCCTTTATAGTGCACTATGTTTGACCAGGGCCCAGAGGGACTTCTGACTCAGAAGTAGTGCACTACGTAGGGAATAGGGCTCTGGTCTAAAGTAGTGCACTATATAGGGAATAGGGCTCTGGTCTATAGTAGTGTACTATATAGGGAATAGGGCTCTGGTCTAAAGTAGTGTACTATATAGGGAATAGGGCTCCATTTGGGACGTACCCTGTAAAATAATCATAAAAGAAAGGATGACAGGAAGAGCGATGGATGATGGATGGATGAATGGATGGATGGATGGTGGATGGATGATGGATGGATGATGGATGGATGGTGGATGGATGATGGATGGATGATGGATGGATGAATGGAAAAGTATTAAAATGTTTGTCATCACTACTGTAAGTCACTCTGGATAAAAAACGTCTGCTAAATGATAAATCTGAACTAAAATATAAATCACAACATGTAAAGTGTTGGTCCCATGATGAAATAAAGAGATGAAAGATGAAATAAATTATCCCGGAAAATGTTCCATACGTACAACAAGCTGATTTCTGTCTGTAATAAAGCCCTTTTGTGGGAAAAAAAACCCTCATTCTGATTGGCCTATGACTTCCCAGGCCCACCTATGGCTGCACCCCGGCCCAGTCATGTGACATCCACAGATTAGGTCCTAATGAATTCATTACAGTGGACTGATTTCCTTCTTTGAACTGTAACTCAGTAACGTCTTTGAAATGGTTGCCTGCTGCGTTTATAGTTTTGTTCAGATTAAATGAACGATGTTTTGTCCCTCCTCTCAGGAGCTGCTCTGTCTGCACTATAGAGCAGACAGACAGACAGACAGACAGACAGACAGACAGACAGACAGACAGACAGACAGACAGACAGACAGACAGACAGACAGACAGACAGACAGGCCTGGCTCAGGTTGGAGATCTGCCTGCAGAATTAAAGCCCCCCCCCCTCCCTTAAAGCCCCCTCCCCCTGCCTTAAAGCCCCCTCCCCCTGCCTTAAAGCCCCCCCTCCCTCAAAGCCCCCTCTCTCCCTCAAAGCCCCCTCTCTCCCTCAAAGCCCCCTCCCCCTCCCTTAAAGCCCCCTCCCCCTGCCTTAAAGCCCCTCCCCCCTCCCATACAGCCCCCCCCTCCTATAAAGCCCCCCCCTCCTATAAAGCCCCCCCCCCCTCCTATAAAGCCCTCCCCCCCCTCCGGCACCGTATGGTCACATTAACACACTGAAGAGACAGAGGTGAGAAGGAACCAGGACACACTGAAGAGACAGAGGTGAGAAGGAACCAGGACACACTGAAGAGACAGAGGTGAGAAGGAACCAGGACACACTGAAGAGACAGAGGTGAGAAGGAACCAGGACACACTGAAGAGACAGAGGTGAGAAGGAACCAGGACACACTGAAGAGACAGAGGTGAGAAGGAACCAGGACACACTGAAGAGACAGAGGTGAGAAGGAACCAGGACACACTGAAGAGACAGAGGTGAGAAGGAACCAGGATTATATTGGAGAGTAAGTGATTTTGGCTGCTCAAAGAATACATCACCAAGGCATTCTGGTAATAGAGCTAACACAGTGAACCCCCTAGACTTCAGCTCAACAGGTTAACACAGTGAACCCCCTAGACTTCAGCTCAACAGGTTAACACAGTGAACCCCCTAGACTTCAGCTCAACAGGTTAACACAGTGAACCCCCTAGACTTCAGCTCAACAGGATAACACAGTGAACCCCCTAGACTTCAGCTCAACAGGTTAACACAGTGAACCCCCTAGACTTCAGCTCAACAGGATAACACAGTGAACCCCCTAGACTTCAGCTCAACAGGATAACACAGTGAACCCCCTAGACTTCAGCTCAACAGGATAACACAGTGAACCCCCTAGACTTCAGCTCAACAGGTTAACACAGTGAACCCCCTAGACTTCAGCTCAACAGGATAACACAGTGAACCCCCTAGACTTCAGCTCAACAGGATAACACAGTGAACCCCCTAGACTTCAGCTCAACAGGTTAACACAGTGAACCCCCTAGACTTCAGCTCAACAGGATAACACAGTGAACCCCCTAGACTTCAGCTCAACAGGTTAACACAGTGAACCCCCTAGACTTCAGCTCAACAGGTTAACACAGTGAACCCCCTAGACTTCAGCTCAACAGGATAACAGACTTATGGTGAAGATTCTGCTCACAACACTTTTTCTGTATTCCACAGATGCCACTATTTATTTGGGGGGTTTTTCATGCCACTATTTATTTGGGGGGTTTTTCATACAGAAAACAGTAGTCAATGAAGTACCCAATTGAGCATATTTCTCAGAATACTTCAGAAAAAGTTAATGTAACTTTGACTTTCTAGAACAAAATTACCTGAAGAGAGAGCTGAGAGAATGCGACAGAGAGAAGAGCGAGAGAGAACGGGAGAGCGAGTGAGAGAACGGGAGAGCGAGGGAGAGAACGGGAGAGCGAGGGAGAGAACGGGAGAGCGAGGGAGAGAACGGGAGAGCGAGGGAGAGAACGGGAGAGAACGGGAGAGAACGGGAGAGCGATGGAGAGAACGGGAGAGCGAGGGAGAGAACGGGAGAGCGAGGGAGAGAACGGGAGAGCGAGGGAGAGAACGGGAGAGCGAGGGAGAGAGAGAACGGGAGAGAAAGCGAGAGAGAGAGGGGGAGAGAAAGCGAGAGAGAGAGGGGGAGAGAACGGGAGAGAGAGGGAGAGAATGGGAGAGCGAGGGAGAGAACGGGAGAGGGAGGGAGAGAAAGCGAGAGAGAGAGGGGGAGAAAGCGAGAGTGAGGGAGAGAAAGCGAGAGTGAGGGAGAGAAAGCGAGAGAGGGGGAGAAAGCGAGAGTGAGGGAGAGAAAGCGAGAGAGGGGGAGAAAGCGAGAGCGAGGGAGAGAAAGCGAGAGAGAGGGGGAGAAAGTGAGAGAGAGGGGGAGAAAGCGAGAGAGAGTGGGAGAAAGCGAGAGAGAGTGGGAGAAAGCGAGAGAGGGGTGAAAGCGAGAGAGAGGGGGAGAAAGTGAGAGAGGGGGGGAGAAAGCGAGAGAGGGAGAGAACGGGAGAGCGAGGGAGAGAAAGCGAGAGAGAGGGAGAGAAAGCGAGAGCGAGGGAGAGAAAGCGAGAGCGAGGGAGAGAGAGCGAGGGAGAGAAAGTGAGAGAGGGGGAGAGAAAGCGAGAGGGGGAGAGAAAGCGAGAGCGAGGGAGAGAAAGCGAGAGAGGGGGGGAGAAAGTGAGAGAGAGGGGGAGAAAGCGAGAGAGAGGGGAGAAAGCGAGAGAGAGGGAGAGAAAGCGAGAGCGAGGGAGAGAGAGCGAGGGAGAGAAAGTGAGAGAGGGGGCGAGAAAGCGAGAGGGGGAGAAAGCGAGAGCGAGGGAGAGAAAGTGAGAGAGGGGGGGAGAAAGTGAGAGAGAGGGGGAGAAAGTGAGAGAGGGGGGGAGAAAGCGAGAGGGGGAGAGAAAGCGAGAGGGGGAGAAAGCGAGAGAGAGGGGGAGAGAAAGCGAGAGAGGGGGGGAGAAAGTGAGAGAGAGGGGGAGAAAGCGAGAGCGAGGGAGAGAAAGCGAGAGAGGGGGAGAAAGTGAGAGAGAGGGGGAGAAAGCGAGAGAGAGGGGGAGAAAGTGAGAGAGAGGGGAGAGAAAGCGGGGGAGAGAAGGCTAGAGGGGGAGAGAAAGCGAGAGAGGGGGAGAGAAAGCGAGAGAGGGGGAGAGAAAGCGAGAGGGGGAGAAAGCGAGAGCGAGGGGGAGAAAGTGAGAGAGAGGGGGAGAAAGTGAGAGAGAGGGGGAGAAAGCGAGAGCGAGGGAGAGAAAGCGAGAGAGGGGGAGAGAAAGCGAGAGAGGGGGAGAGAAAGCGAGAGCGAGGGAGAGCGAGCGAGAGAGAGGGGGAGAAAGTGAGAGAGAGGGGGAGAAAGTGAGAGAGAGGGGGAGAAAGCGAGAGAGGGGGAGAGAAAGCGAGAGAGGGGGAGAGAAAGCGAGAGCGAGGGAGAGCGAGCGAGAGAGAGGGGGAGAAAGTGAGAGAGGGGGAGAAAGCGAGAGCGAGGGAGAGGGAGAGCGAGCAAGAGCTGAAGGGGAAATCTGTCAGTACGAGATACACTACATCACCAAAAGCGGACACCTGCTCGTTGAACATCTCATTCTAAAACCACGGGCATTAATATGGAGTTGGTCCCCCCTTTGCTGCTGTAACAGCCTCCACTCTTCTGGGAAGGCTTTCCACTAGATGTTGGAACATTGCTGCTGTAACAGCCTCCACTCTTCTGGGAACGCTTTCCACTAGATGTTGGAACATTGCTGCTATAACAGCCTCCACTCTTCTGGGAAGGCTTTCCACTAGATGTTGGAACATTGCTGCTATAACAGCCTCCACTCTTCTGGGAAGGCTTTCCACTAGATGTTGGAACATTGCTGCTATAACAGCCTCCACTCTTCTGGGAAGGCTTTCCACTAGATGTTGGAACATTGCTGCTGTAACAGCCTCCACTCTTCTGGGAAGGCTTTCCACTAGATGTTGGAACATTGCTGCTATAACAGCCTCCACTCTTCTGGGAAGGCTTTCCACTAGATGTGGGAACATTGCTGCTATAACAGCCTCCACTCTTCTGGGAAGGCTTTCCACTAGATGTTGGAACATTGCTGCTATAACAGCCTCCACTCTTCTGGGAAGGCTTTCCACTAGATGTTGGAACATTGCTGCTATAACAGCCTCCACTCTTCTGGGAAGGCTTTCCACTAGATGTTGGAACATTGCTGCTATAAACAGCCTCCACTCTTCTGGGAAGGCTTTCCACTAGATGTTGGAACATTGCTGCTATAACAGCCTCCACTCTTCTGGGAAGGCTTTCCACTAGATGTTGGAACATTGCTGCTATAACAGCCTCCAATCTTCTGGGAAGGCTTTCCTCTAGATGTTGGAACATTGCTGCTATAACAGCCTCCACTCTTCTGGGAAGGCTTTCCACTAGATGTTTGAACATTGCTGCTATAACAGCCTCCACTCTTCTGGGAAGGCTTTCCACTAGATGTTGGAACATTGCTGCTATAACAGCCTCCACTCTTCTGAGAAGGCTTTCCACTAGATGCTGGAACATTGCTGCTGTAACAGATGAATTCATGCTGAGCATTACCTTCTCCTGTAACATCCTGGATAGTGACAACCCCAATCTCATCTGTCTGACGAAGTGGACAACTGATAGACGGCGATCTTCTGTCTAAAAGGTTCCAGTTTCTCTCTTTTCACGACACACCAGTGGCCTTTATGACGTGTTAAATAGGTCCTGGTGAACAACGATCCGACTGGAAGAAATGATTCCTGAAGTCCTCAGTGACACAGATCATTACTCAGCTCCTGGTGATGTCAACATTTGGTCCTGTCAAAGAGTTTCAGGAAGACGGACTCAGACTTCATGGCCATTCACAATGACAACAGACTGACTCAGACGTCATGGCCATTCACCATGACAACAGACTGACTCAGACTTCATGGCCATTCACCATGACAACAGACTGACTCAGACTTCATGGCCATTCACCATGACAACAGACTGACTCAGACGTCATGGCCATTCACCATGACAACAGACTGTCAGACAGACTGACTCAGACGTCATGACCATTCCCCATGACAACAGACTGACTCAGACTTCATGGCCATTCACCATGACAACAGACTGACTCAGACATCGTGGCCATTCACCATGACAACAGACTATTAGACTGAATCAGACTTCATGGCCATTCCCCATGACAACAGACTGTTAGACTGACTCAGACGTCATGGCCATTCCCCATGACTACAGAATGTTAGACTGACTGACTCAGACTTCAGGAAACTAACCTGGTAGCAGGATAGCGAAGGCTCTGTGTAGGAAACTAACCTGGTAGCAGGATAGTGAAGGCTCTGTGTAGGAAACTAACCTGGTAGCAGGATAGCGAAGGCTCTGTGTAGGAAACTAACCTGGTAGTAGGATAGAGAAGGCTCTGTGTAGGAAACTAACCTGGTAGCAGGATAGCGAAGGCTCTGTGTAGGAAACTAACCTGGTAGCAGGATAGCGAAGGCTCTGTGTAGGAAACTAACCTGGTAGCAGGATAGCGAAGGCTCTGTGTAGGAAACTAACCTGGTAGCAGGATAGCGAAGGCTCTGTGTAGGAAACTAACCTGGTAGCAGGATAGCGAAGGCTCTGTGTAGGAAACGAACCTGGTAGCAGGATAGCGAAGGCTCTGTGTAGGAAACTAACCTGGTAGCAGGATAGCGAAGGCTCTGTGTAGGAAACTAACCTGGTAGCAGGATAGCGAAGGCTCTGTGTAGGAAACTAACCTGGTAGCAGGATAGCGAAGGCTCTGTGTAGGAAACTAACCTGGTAGCAGGATAGCGAAGGCTCTGTGTAGGAAACTAACCTGGTAGCAGGATAGCGAAGCCTCTGTGTAGGAAACTAACCTGGTAGTAGGATAGCGAAGGCTCTCTGTAGGAAACTAACCTGGTAGTAGGATAGCGAAGGCTCTGTGTAGGAAATTAACCTGGTAGTAGGATAGCGAAGGCTCTGTGTAGGAAACTAACCTGGTAGTAGGATAGCGAAGGCTCTGTGTAGGAAACTAACCTTGTAGCAGGATAGCGAAGGCTCTGTGTAGGAAACTAACCTGGTAGTAGGATAGCGAAGGCTCTGTGTAGGACACTAACCTGGTAGTAGGATAGCGAAGGCTCTGTGTAGGAAACTAACCTGGTAGCAGGATAGCGAAGGCTCTGTGTAGGAAACTAACCTGGTAGTAGGATAGCGAAGCCTCCGTGTAGGAAACTAACCTGGTAGCAGGATAGCGAAGGCTCTGTGTAGGAAACTAACCTGGTAGCAGGATAGCGAAGGCTCTGTGTAGGAAACTAACCTGGTAGCAGGATAGTGAAGGCTCTGTGTAGGAAACTAACCTGGTAGTAGGATAGCGAAGGCTCTGTGTAGGAAACTAACCTGGTAGCAGGATAGCGAAGGCTCTGTGTAGGAAACTAACCTGGTAGCAGGATAGCGAAGGCTCTGTGTAGGAAACTAACCTGGTAGTAGGATAGCGAAGGCTCTGTGTAGGAAACTAACCTGGTAGTAGGATAGCGAAGGCTCTGTGTAGGAAACTAACCTGGTAGCAGGATAGCGAAGGCTCTGTGTAGGAAACTAACCTGGTAGTAGGATAGCGAAGGCTCTGTGTAGGAAACTAACCTGGTAGTAGGATAGCGAAGGCTCTGTGTAGGAAACTAACCTGGTAGTAGGATAGCGAAGGCTCTGTGTAGGAAACT
>NW_024061240.1:76226-113726 GCF_016432855.1 Salvelinus namaycush
CTCTGTGCTCTGCTTTCTGCTCTGCTTTCTGCTCTGCTTTCTGCTCTGTGCTCTGCTATGTGCTCTGCTATGTGCTCTGTGCTCTGCTATGTGCTCTGCTATGTGCTCTGCTATGTGCTCTGCTATGTGCTCTGCTTTCTGCTATCTGCTCTGTGCTCTGCTATGTGCTCTGCTATGTGCTCTGCTTTCTGCTATCTGCTCTGCTATGTGCTCTGCTTTCTGCTCTGCTTTCTGCTCTGCTTTCTGCTATGTGCTCTGCTTTCTGCTCTGCTTTCTGCTCTGCTTTCTGCTCTGCTTTCTGCTCTGTGCTGATATGTGCTGATATGTGCTCTGCTTTGTGCTCTGCTCTGTGCTCTGCTTTGTGCTCTGCTTTGTGCTCTGCTTTGTGCTCTGCTTTCTGCTCTGTGCTCTGCTCTGTGCTCTGCTCTGTGCTCTGCTATGTGCTCTGCTTTCTGCTATGTGCTCTGTGCTCTGCTCTGTGCTCTGCTATGTGCTCTGCTATGTGCTCTGCTTTCTGCTATCTGCTCTGCTATGTGCTCTGCTATGTGCTCTGCTTTCTGCTATGTGCTCTGCTTTCTGCTCTGTGCTCTGCTCTGTGCTCTGCTATGTGCTCTGTGCTCTGCTCTCTGCTCTGCTCTCTGCTCTGCTCTCTGCTCTGCTATGTGCTCTGCTATGTGCTCTGCTTTCTGCTCTGCTATGTGCTCTGCTTTCTGCTCTGCTAAGTGCTCTGCTATCTGCTCTGCTTTCTGCTCTGTGCTCTGCTATGTGCTCTGCTTTCTGCTCTGTGCTCTGCTATGTGCTCTGTGCTCTGCTATGTGCTCTGCTATGTGCTCTGCTTTCATCTCAGCAGTAAGAAAGGTGATGTGTGTGTTTTCCAGTGGTGGAAAAAGTACCTTTCATACTGTAGTAAAAGTAAAGATACCTTAATATAAAATGTCTCTAGTAAAAGTCACCCAGTAAAATACTACTTGAATAAAAGTCTAAAAGTATTTGGTTTTAAATACACTTAAGTATCAAAAGTAAAAAGTATAAACCATTTCAAATTCCTTATATGAAGCAAACCAGACAGTTCAGTTTGTTGTTGTTGACAGATAGCCAGGGGCGCACTCCGACACACTCAGACATAAATTACAAACGCAGCATGTGTTGAAGTGAGTCCGCCTGATCAAAAGGCTGTAGGGATGTTCTCTTGATAAGTGTGTGAATTGGACCATTTTCCTATCAAAAAAAAATGCCAGGGAAAATGTATGAAGTAAAAAGTACAGTATTTTCTTTAGGAATGTAGTGAAGTAAAAGTAAAAATATAAATAGTAAAGTGAAGTACAGATACCCACAAAAAACGTCTTACTTTAAAGTATTACTTATTTGTAGTATCTCTCCAGTACAGTGGGGATTTCAGGATGTAAATCTTGGTGGAGCAAACTCAACATTATTTTTTAGATACATGCCAGCAAAGCCACAACACTAAACAATACATTAACTGCACTATAACGGTGACAAACGGTGTCCACAAACTGTTAGGGCCCTACATAAAGCTGTCTCAACAGCAGAGCTTTCTTTACAGCACCATGTTGTTAATCCTTACCACTGCTACACCTGGCTATCAGCGGAGCCTTGTCTGGCAGCCAAACAGTTCCTTCTGCCTCATTTACTACCTTAAAAAAACATAGCTGATATGGCTGACTTGCTTAAACAAACGTGGTTTCTACTGACAATTGAGATGTACAAACTATGGCATAAGGGAATGATGAGTGGATAAGTGGCAATCCGTCATTTTAAGACATTAAGACATTAATGAGCGAGCTAGGACGGACGTAACGTTAGTCAATATAACTATTTGTTCAGCACTTTTGAATTGTACAATTACAGAATTCAGAACATGGGCCGTTCTTACAGTGTTCTCCCTGTACACCAAGTCAGAACCGTAGGATAAATAAAGGGGGCATATAAAGCAGACAATGAAAGCTTTTACAATATTCGATGATGACATTTCTCTAAAGCAGGTTATAGGCTACCTGTGCACCACCAAGTCAGAACAGTAGGCGAAGTTATGAGGGGGAAAGGGACCAAATTATTAGGGTGAGGCACATGGGCTACTAACAGCTTACTACACAACATACACTTCGTATTACTTTCTTAGCTACAGTATACATATCTCACTGGCATATTACATAATTTATGCAGCAGCATTCAAGACATTTTTGGACTTTGTGCTCACTTGAACAGGAAGGTCCTTCGTGTGGGCAAATTTTATCATGAAACTTTGTTATCAAAGTCTGGCATTCTATGGATTAATGCTGCTTTCAAGACAACTAGGAGCTTGGAGAAATACAAGGACGAATCATGACGTCAGTGATCTTCAGGTCAGAGCTCTAGAAAGAAGCCAGAGTTCCCGACTTGAAATTCCCAGTTGGATGACCGTTCAAAACGTATTTTCCCCAGTCGGAGGTTGTTTTTTTCCAAGAGTTCCCAGTTGTCTTGAACTCACTGAAGTCAGATTTCCGCATTTCCTCATTTCCAGTTGTTTTGAACGTGGCAGAAGTCATGCTGGATTGACAGCAGGGACAATGTATTCAACCCTTTTCTGGCCCATGGTTTTGCATATGAATGTTTATCATTTTAAGCTTGGGGGAAAAGAGACCCTTAAACCCAGACTTGGACCACACACCCTCTCCACTGAATATTAAGCAGGGGAAGCAAAATTGTGATTGCTTTGCAACGCTTGCAGTTAGCCACGGATTCCTTCCAAACCACTCCTTGTCGAATTTGCGAATTCCGACTTGTTGTGTAATGTTTATGCCCAATGGCCGATGAGCAACGATACATTTTAATCTATAATTGAAAAGGATTTGCCAGTAGATTGTCGACGTGATTCATGATGATGACTGCTAGCTAAGATTTTGAAAAGTATGATGTTGACACGATCAGTCCAATCAAAGTTGGGGGTAGATATAACGTGATTTGACATCATTTTATCTGTGGCCAATGACCTTGAGCCTTCTTGGACTGGCACTTCTAATGTTAATCTCTGGCAGCAGCCAAGGGGACTTGAACTGCCTAGATCTCCCTGTAGATTCTGCAGTGATGTAGTGTCCACCATGAGTGACAGAACACTGAGCCAATCACGGCGTAACTAGAGAACATGACCAACCCCTACGCTCTGTCTTTCCCGCTGGCTGCCCCACCACCACAGAAAGCACTGATCTAGGATGAAACACCAGCATTCTGGAGCTGCCTTAAATCAAGAAAACAAAAAAAAAGAGAATGTTTATATACGGCTTTATTAACTTTTTACATTGTTTGCAAATTGATATGTGATACTCATTAATGTCAATATGCAAACCAGGCTCTGCCCCACCTGCCCTGAATGACGAGGGCCTCCATTGCTCCTGCAGTAAGTACAGCCATGTTATAGGGACGACTAGAAGGAGAAAGATTCATTTTCACAGCTATAGTTAATGTCTTCTTAGAAGTGTGATTTATAATGCTGCTTTATCAGGGCGATGCACACCTCGTCATAAAGAGATATCACTACGCAGCCGTAGAGAACATATCCCATTCCCTGTCCGCAACATTCATTAACCCAGATATATCAATATATTATTCTGTGAAAGTGTCAGAATTAGAAGTAGTGAGCCAGACTGATAATGATAATGAGCCAGACTGAAAAATGAGGACGATGTCCTGGTCAGAGACAGAGCTCTCCACTGGGGAAAATGAGGACGATGTCCTGGTCAGGGACAGAGCTCTCCACTGGGGAAAATGAGGACGATGTCCTGGTCAGGGACAGAGCTCTCCACTGGGGAAAATGAGGACGATGTCCTGGTCGGGGACAGAGCTCTCCACTGCGGAAAATGAGGACGATGTCCTGGTCAGGGACAGAGCTCTCCACTGGGGAAAATGCGGACGATGTCCTGGTCTGGGACAGAGCTCTCCACTGGGGAAAATGCGGACGATGTCCTGGTCGGGGACAGAGCTCTCCACTGGGGAAAATGCGGACGATGTCCTGGTCGGGGACAGAGCTCTCCACTGGGGAAAATGCGGACGATGTCCTGGTCAGGGACAGAGCTCTCCACTGGGGAAAATGAGGACAATGTCCTGGTCAGGGACAGAGCTCTCCACTGGGGAAAATGAGGACAATGTCCTGGTCAGGGACAGAGCTCTCCACTGGGGAAAATGAGGACGATGTCCTAGGCAGGGACAGAGCTTTCCACTGGGGAAAATGAGGACGATGTCCTGGTCGGGGACAGAGCTCTCCACTGGGGAAAATGAGGACGATGTCCTGGTCGGGGACAGAGCTCTCCACTGGGGAAAATGAGGACGATGTCCTAGGCAGGGACAGAGCTTTCCACTGGGGAAAATGAGGACGATGTCCTGGTCGGGGACAGAGCTCTCCACTGGGGAAAATGAGGACGATGTCCTGGTCAGGGACAGAGCTCTCCACTGGGGAAAATGAGGACGATGTCCTAGGCAGGGACAGAGCTTTCCACTGGGGAAAATAAGGACGATGTCCTGGTCAGGGACAGAGCTCTCCACTGGGGAAAATGCGGACGACGTCCTGGTCAGGGACAGAGCTCTCCACTGGGGAATATGAGGATGATGTCCTGGTCAGGGACAGAGCTCTCCACTGGGGAAAATGAGGACGATGTCCTGGTCAGGGACAGAGCTCTCCACTGGGGAAAATGAGGACGATGTCCTGGTCAGGGACAGAGCTCTCCACTGGGGAAAATGAGGACGATGTCCTGGTCAGGGACAGAGCTCTCCACTGGGGAAAATGAGGACGATGTCCTGGTCAGGGACAGAGCTCTCCACTGGGGAAAATGAGGACGATGTCCTGGTCAGGGACAGAGCTCTCCACTGGGGAAAATGAGGACGATGTCCTGGTCAGGGACAGAGCTCTCCACTGGGGAAAATGAGGACGATGTCCTGGTCAGGGACAGAGCTCTCCACTGGGGAAAATGAGGACATGGATCCCCCAGAGGAACAGAGGAGAGACAGGCCTCTGACCACTGTACTGTAATTTCTCCCCCCTGGACACATCAGTGGGGAGACTGACTGACTGACTGACTGACTGACTGACTGACTGACTGACTGACTGACTGACGAACACCAGAGAAGGGACTAGGGATGTGATCACAGCAGCGGGGAGACTGACGGACGGACGGACTGACTGACTGACTGGCTGACTGACTGGCTGGTTGACTGACTGGCTGGTTGACTGACTGACTGACTGACTGACTGACTAACAGTAGAGACACAAGCATCCAACAGAACCAACACTTTGAAATAGTAAATACTGAAGAACAAAAAGATACATAGGAGACGTAACATTTCTGTATGTTATGAAACAAATAGTTTTCTATGTAACAAATAGTTTTCATTAGCAATGAGCATTTGGGCTCAATTAGAGCAGATCAGTGAGGACGAATGAATAACAGATTATATTTCAAACCAGTTAGATAGCAACCAAATTATGTATTAGTTCCTTGTTAATGTTAGAAGTATGAAGCGTGACGAAGAGGCAGGAAGCAGATACCGAAGGGTTATTAGTTATTATACCGGATGCTAAATTGGACATTCGTTATTATACCGGGTGCTAAATTGGACATTCGTTATTATACCGGGTGCTAAATTGGACATTCGTTATTATACCGGGTGCTAAATTGGACATTCGTTATTATACCGGGTGCTAAATTGGACATTCGTTATTATACCGGGTGCTAAATTGGACATTCGTTATTATACCGGGTGCTAAATTGGACATTCGTTATTATACCGGGTGCTAAATTGGACATTCGTTATTATACCGGGTGCTAAATTGGACATTCGTTATTATACCGGGTGCTAAATTGGACATTCGTTATTATACCGGGTGCTAAATTGGACATTCGTTATTATACCGGGTGCTAAATTGGACATTCGTTATTATACCGGGTGCTAAATTGGACATTCGTTATTATACCGGGTGCTAAATTGGACATTCGTTATTATACCGGGTGCTAAATTGGACATTCGTTATTATACCGGGTGCTAAATTGGACATTCGTTATTATACCGGGTGCTAAATTGGACATTCGTTATTATACCGGGTGCTAAATTGGACATTCGTTATTATACCGGGTGCTAAATTGGACATTCGTTATTATACCGGGTGCTAAATTGGACATTCGTTATTATACCGGGTGCTAAATTGGACATTCGTTATTATACCGGGTGCTAAATTGGACATTCGTTATTATACCGGGTGCTAAATTGGACATTCGTTATTATACCGGGTGCTAAATTGGACATTCGTTATTATACCGGGTGCTAAATTGGACATTCGTTATTATACCGGGTGCTAAATTGGACATTCGTTATTATACCGGGTGCTAAATTGGACATTCGTTATTATACCGGGTGCTAAATTGGACATTCGTTATTATACCGGGTGCTAAATTGGACATTCGTTATTATACCGGGTGCTAAATTGGACATTCGTTATTATACCGGGTGCTAAATTGGACATTCGTTATTATACCGGGTGCTAAATTGGACATTCGTTATTATACCGGGTGCTAAATTGGACATTCGTTATTATACCGGGTGCTAAATTGGACATTCGTTATTATACCGGGTGCTAAATTGGACATTCGTTATTATACCGGGTGCTAAATTGGACATTCGTTATTATACCGGGTGCTAAATTGGACATTCGTTATTATACCGGGTGCTAATTGGACATTCGTTATTATACCGGGTGCTAAATTGGACATTCGTTATTATACCGGGTGCTAAATTGGACATTCGTTATTATACCGGGTGCTAAATTGGACATTCGTTATTATACCGGGTGCTAAATTGGACATTCGTTATTATACCGGGTGCTAAATTGGACATTCGTTATTATACCGGGTGCTAAATTGGACATTCGTTATTATACCGGGTGCTAAATTGGACATTCGTTATTATACCGGGTGCTAAATTGGACATTCGTTATTATACCGGGTGCTAAATTGGACATTCGTTATTATACCGGGTGCTAAATTGGACATTCGTTATTATACCGGGTGCTAAATTGGACATTCGTTATTATACCGGGTGCTAAATTGGACATTCGTTATTATACCGGGTGCTAAATTGGACATTCGTTATTATACCGGGTGCTAAATTGGACATTCGTTATTATACCGGGTGCTAAATTGGACATTCGTTATTATACCGGGTGCTAAATTGGACATTCGTTATTATACCGGGTGCTAAATTGGACATTCGTTATTATACCGGGTGCTAAATTGGACATTCGTTATTATACCGGGTGCTAAATTGGACATTCGTTATTATACCGGGTGCTAAATTGGACATTCGTTATTATACCGGGTGCTAAATTGGACATTCGTTATTATACCGGGTGCTAAATTGGACATTCGTTATTATACCGGGTGCTAAATTGGACATTCGTTATTATACCGGGTGCTAAATTGGACATTCGTTATTATACCGGGTGCTAAATTGGACATTCGTTATTATACCGGGTGCTAAATTGGACATTCGTTATTATACCGGGTGCTAAATTGGACATTCGTTATTATACCGGGTGCTAAATTGGACATTCGTTATTATACCGGGTGCTAAATTGGACATTCGTTATTATACCGGGTGCTAAATTGGACATTCGTTATTATACCGGGTGCTAAATTGGACATTCGTTATTATACCGGGTGCTAAATTGGACATTCGTTATTATACCGGGTGCTAAATTGGACATTCGTTATTATACCGGGTGCTAAATTGGACATTCGTTATTATACCGGGTGCTAAATTGGACATTCGTTATTATACCGGGTGCTAAATTGGACATTCGTTATTATACCGGGTGCTAAATTGGACATTCGTTATTATACCGGATGCTAAATTGGACATTCGTTATTATACCGGGTGCTAAATTGGACATTCGTTATTATACCGGGTGCTAAATTGGACATTCGTTATTATACCGGGTGCTAAATTGGACATTCGTTATTATACCGGGTGCTAATTTGGACATTCGTTATTATACCGGGTGCTAATTGGACATTAGTTATTATACCGGGTGCTAATTGGACATTAGTTATTATACCGGGTGCTAATTGGACATTAGTTATTATACCGGGTGCTAATTGGACATTAGTTATTATACCGGGTGCTAATTGGACATTAGTTATTATACCGGGTGCTAATTGGACATTAGTTATTATACCGGGTGCTAATTGGACATTAGTTATTATACCGGGTGCTAATTGGACATTAGTTATTATACCGGGTGCTAATTGGACATTAGTTATTATACCGGGTGCTAATTGGACATTAGTTATTATACCGGGTGCTAATTGGACATTAGTTATTATACCGGGTGCTAATTGGACATTAGTTATTATACCGGGTGCTAATTGGACATTAGTTATTATACCGGGTGCTAATTGGACATTAGTTATTATACCGGGTGCTAATTGGACATTAGTTATTATACCGGGTGCTAATTGGACATTAGTTATTATACCGGGTGCTAATTGGACATTAGTTATTATACCGGGTGCTAATTGGACATTAGTTATTATACCGGGTGCTAATTGGACATTAGTTATTATACCGGGTGCTAATTGGACATTAGTTATTATACCGGGTGCTAATTGGACATTAGTTATTATACCGGGTGCTAATTGGACATTAGTTATTATACCGGATGCTAATTGGACATTAGTTATTATACCGGATGCTAATTGGACATTAGTTATTATACCGGATGCTAATTGGACATTAGTTATTATACCGGATGCTAATTGGACATTAGTTATTATACCGGATGCTAATTGGACATTAGTTATTATACCGGATGCTAATTGGACATTAGTTATTATACCGGATGCTAATTGGACATTAGTTATTATACCGGATGCTAATTGGACATTAGTTATTATACCGGATGCTAATTGGACATTAGTTATTATACCGGATGCTAATTGGACATTAGTTATTATACCGGATGCTAATTGGACATTAGTTATTATACCGGATGCTAATTGGACATTCGTTATTATACCGGATGCTAATTGGACATTAGTTATTATACTGGATGCTAATTGGACATTCGTTATTATACTGGATGCTAATTGGTGTATCAAGTTGACCTCATCCAACCACAGAAAAAGAAAACATCTATAAATGAGACCTAAGACAAATCCTAAGACAAATATTGTCCATAACAAAATAAAAATGACTCCAGCCTTGCCTTGAAAAAGCCTTAAACCAACAGTATTTGTGACCGAACGGCTCGAGTCGGTCTTATGAAAATTTGAATTATTATTATTTTATTTTTTTACCTTGGATAAAAGTAGAGACTCAGAGCTAGAAAATGGTATCATACACTACTTTAAAATTGAAAAATGGGCCTTGAATGTTCTGGTACACCCACTGGAGAACTCTTCTTTGTTTACACCCATTCAGCATTGTTTACACCCTCTTAAACTATAGCCCATAAACTATAACTACCCCGTAAACTATAGCCCCGCCCGTAAACTATAGCCCCGCCCGTAAACTATAGCCCCGCCCGTAAACTATAGCCCCGCCCGTAAACTATAACCCCGCCCGTAAACTATAACCCCG
Organism: Salvelinus namaycush; assembly: GCF_016432855.1. Lineage (NCBI taxonomy): Eukaryota > Metazoa > Chordata > Actinopteri > Salmoniformes > Salmonidae > Salvelinus > Salvelinus namaycush. Next base: position 85,848 of record NW_024061240.1, read on the forward strand.
CCCGTAAACTATAGCCCCGCCCGTAAACTATAACCCCGCCCGTAAACTATAGCCCCGCCCGTAAACTATAGCCCCGCCCGTAAACTATAGCCCCGCCTGTAAACTCAGTGCGCTGTCTAAAGCCTTAGCTCCACCCATCTCTTTAAAGATTCACATGTGAGGTCATGTGCTAAACAGAGGGAGTATAGTAGTGTACTGAACAACTAAAGATTTCAAGATGAAAAGCTGGTTTTGACTACGGGTGTGTTCCTACATTCAATCTGGAGAGCTACAGTGAGATCACAGTGCGATCTGGGCGTTGGTTTAAACTCAGAGCGTTGTCATATTGTCCGTTCGTAAATTCAGAGCGTTGTCATATTGTCTGTTAGTTTAAACTCAGAGCGTTGTCATATTGTCCGTTCGTAAACTCAGAGCGTTTCGCTCTCGGAGCATTCAGACCTCACACTGGACGCTCTGGCCGAGGAGTAGGGTTGATCCTAGTGTTCTGACTTCACAACAGAAGTCAAGCACCCCAAGCTAACTGGCTAATGTTGGCTAGCTTACTAGCTACTTCCTGACACAAATGAGGGAACCATTTTACACCGCCCTAGCAGAGCCGGGTTAAGCTGTTTTTATGTTATCCAGAGCATCGGAGACTGCAACTGTGCTGCTGGCAACAATTTAATGAAGCTTTTTTGCTAACTTTAACTGACACAGGCCATATTCAAATCAAGTCAAGTTTATTTTATATAGCCCTTCGTACATCAGCTAATATCTCGAAGTGCTGTACAGAAACCCAGCCTAAAACCCCAAACAGCAAGCAATGCAGGTGTAGAAGCACGGTGGCTAGGAAAAACTCCCTAGAAAGGCCAAAACCTAGGAAGAAACCTAGAGAGGAACCAGGCTATGAGGGGTGGCCAGTCCTCTTCTGGCTGTGCCGGGTGGAGATTATAACAGAACATGACCAAGATGTGTCAGGTATTCTGCGCTCTGGCACACTCAGACGAGTGGTCTGAAATCAGAGTAGATAGCCAGTGAGAATATACCAGCTACGTCTATCCACAGTTGTCGCAGTGACATCATGAGGATTCTATTGAAATGGTTACTTGCATAGTGGAGTCTTTTGTTTTAGACATGTAGCTAGCTAGCTAAACAATGAAACATAATCCCAGCTCATAACATTACTACTCTTCATGACTCTGCAGGTATCTAACCAACCAGGTTCAATGTTAGCTAGCTAGATAACATTGGGCTATAACTAGCATTACAAATGGCTCTGGAGATACGAATAATATTACTACAGCTACTTCCTGTCTGTTAACATTCCAGGTGATCTGATCCCAGACCAGTGTTCAGGTAGGGTCAGAGATGTTAATACAGCTACTTCCTGTCTGTTAACATTCCAGGTGATCTGATCCCAGACCAGTGTTCAGGTAGGGTCAGAGATGTTAATACAAGCTACTTCCTGTCTGTTAACATTCCAGGTGATCTGATCCCAGACCAGTGTTCAGGTAGGGTCAGAGATGTTAATACAAGCTACTTCCTGTCTAATTAACTGATCTAGGTCTGCAGCTTTAACGGACCGCAATGCAGATCTCCTCTTCTCTCTCTTCTGTCCTGCGTCCCAAATTCAGAAATGAGCACATTTTGTTTACTCTACATTTGGCTTGCTAATGTAGAGATGCAGAGCAGAGAGGTGGCTTTTCTATGCCTCACAGGCCGTGTGTGTGTGTGTGGTTTCTATGCCTCACAGGTCCTTCTTCCTCCTTCCTGGCTCACCACTCGTCATTAGCATTCTAAATACATACAAGGCTTTGTCATCACATTCCCCTCACAACTCATTTCAACTAAAATTATGCATTTTATAATTATGCGTTATACAGTGTCTCCTTGTTCAACTACTACATTACCTCCTGTCTTACAGTCTCTCCTTGTTCAACTACTACATTACCTCCTGTCCAACAGTGTCTCCTTGTTCAACTACTACATTACCTCCTGTCTAACAGTGTCTCCTTGTTCAACTACTACATTACCTCCTGTCTAACAGTGTCTCCTTGTTCAACTACTACATTACCTCCTGTCTAACAGTGTCTCCTTGTTCAACTACTACATTACCTCCTGTCTAACAGTGTCTCCTTGTTCAATCTACTACATTACCTATAGAACTACATAGACAGGTAGTTCAGCCAGGAATCAGGAGAGAACTACATAGACAGGTAGTTCAGCCAGGAATCAGGAGAGAACTACACAGACAGGTAGGCAGGTAGTTCAGCCAGGAATCAGGAGAGAACTACACAGACAGGTAGGCAGGTAGTTCAGCCAGGAATCAGGAGAGAACTACATAGACAGGTAGTTCAGCCAGGAATCAGGAGAGAACTACACAGACAGGTAGACAGGTAGTTCAGCCAGGAATCAGGAGAGAACTACACAGACAGGTAGGCAGGTAGTTCAGCCAGGAATCAGGAGAGAACTACACAGACAGGTAGGCAGGTAGTTCAGCCAGGAATCAGGAGAGAACTACACAGACAGGTAGACAGGTAGTTCAGCCAGGAATCAGGAGAGGACTACACAGACAGGTAGCTCAGCCAGGAATCAGGAGAGAACTACACAGACAGGTAGGCAGGTAGCTCAGCCAGGAATCAGGAGAGAACTACACAGACAGGTAGACAGGTAGTTCAGCCAGGAATCAGGAGAGAACTACACAGACAGGTAGGCAGGTAGTTCAGCCAGGAATCAGGAGAGAACTACAGAGACAGGTAGCTCAGCCAGGAATCAGGAGAGAACTACATAGACAGGTAGTTCATCCAGGAATCAGGATAGAACTACATAGACAGGTAGCTCAGCCAGGATAGAACTACAGAGACAGGTAGCTCAGCCAGGAATCAGGAGAGAACTACAGAGACAGGTAGTTCAGCCAGGAATCAGGAGAGAACTACAGAGACAGGTAGACAGGTAGTTCAGCCAGGAGAGAACTACAGAGACAGGTAGACAAGTAGTTCAGCCAGGATAGAACTACAGAGACAGGTGGAGGATGTGTATGTGTGTGTTGAAGCAGCCAATGTTAAACACACTGCGGACACAGTGGAAAACACAGAGTAACAGACCAAACATCTTTATATTCTTGACCTCTAGTCTCTCCAGGTCGTTGTGTTACAGATGGCTTTCATTCACCCCAGAGCCTAGAGTATATAGGGCTATATATTATAGTTAACCTAAGGTATATAGGGCTATATATACTGTAGTTAACCTAGGGTATATAGGGCTATATATTATAGTTAACCTAAGGTATATAGGGCTATATATACTGTAGTTAACCTAGGGTATATAGGGCTATATATTATAGTTAACCTAAGGTATATAGGGCTATATATACTGTAGTTAACCTGGGGTATATAGGGCTATATATTATAGTTAACCTAGAGTACATAGGGCTATATATACTGTAGTTAACCTAGGGCATATAGGGCTATATATTATAGTTAACCTAGAGTACATAGGGCTATATATACTGTAGTTAACCTGGGGTATATAGGGCTATATATTATAGTTAACCTAAGGTATATAGGGCTATATATACTGTAGTTAACCTAGGGTATATAGGGCTATATATTATAGTTAACCTAAGGTATATAGGGCTATATATACTGTAGTTAACCTAGGGTATATAGGGCTATATATACTGTAGTTAACCTAGAGTATATAGGGCTATATATTATAGTTAACCTAAGGTATATAGGGCTATATATTATAGTTAACCTAAGGTATATAGGGCTATATATACTGTAGTTAACCTGGGGTATATAGGGCTATATATTATAGTTAACCTAAGGTATATAGGGCTATATATACTGTAGTTAACCTGGGGTATATAGGGCTATATATTATAGTTAACCTAAGGTATATAGGGCTATATATACTGTAGTTAACCTAGGCTATATAGGGCTATATATATTGTAGTTATCCTAGGGTATATAGGGCTATATATACTGTAGTTAACCTAAGGTACATAGGGCTATATATACTGTAGTTAACCTAGGGTATATAGGGCTATATATACTGTAGTTAACCTAGGCTATATAGGGCTATATATATAGTAGTTAACCTAGGGTATATAGGGCTATATATATTGTAGTTAACCTAGGGTATATAGGGCTATATATATTGTAGTTAACCTAGGCTATATAGGGCTATATATACACTGTAGTTAACCTAGGCTATATAGGGCTATATATACTGTAGTTAACCTAGGGTATATAGGGCTATATATATTGTAATTACCCTGGGGTATATAGGGCTATATATATTGTAGTTAACCTAGGCTATATAGGGCTATATATACTGTAGTTAACCTAGGTTATATAGGGCTATATATATTGTAGTTAACCTAGGCTATATAGGGCTATATATATTGTAGTTAACCTAGGGTATATAGGGCTATATATATTGTAGTTAACCTAGGGTATATAGGGCTATATATTATAGTTAACCTAGGGTATATAGGGCTATATATACTGTAGTTAACCTAGGGTATATAGGGCTATATATACTGTAGTTAACCTAGGGTATATAGGGCTATATATATTGTAGTTAACCTGGGGTATATAGGGCTATATATATTGTAGTTAACCTAGGGTATATAGGGCTATATATATTGTAGTTATCCTAGGGTATATAGGGCTATATATATTGTAGTTAACCTAGGGTATATAGGGCTATATATACTGTAGTTATCCTAGGGTATATAGGGCTATATATATTGTAGTTAACCTAGGGTATATAGGGCTATATATACTGTAGTTAACCTAGGGTATATAGGGCTATATATATTGTAGTTAACCTAGGGTATATAGGGCTATATATATTGTAGTTAACCTAGGGTATATAGGGCTATATATATTGTAGTTAACCTAGGGTATATAGGGCTATATATATATATATATATATATATATATATATATATATATATATATATATATATATATATATATATATATATATATATATATATATATATATATATATATTGTAGTTAACCTAGGGTATACAGCTCTATATATATACTGTAGTTAACCTGGGGTATATAGGGCTATATATACTGTAGTTAACCTAGGGTATATAGGGCTATATATATTGTAGTTAACCTAGGGTATATAGGGCTATATATATTGTAGTTAACCTAGGGTATATAGGGCTATATATACTGTAGTTAACCTAGGGTATATAGGGCTATATATATTGTAGTTAACCTAGGGTATATAGGGCTATATATATTGTAGTTAACCTAGGGTATATAGGGCTATATATATTGTAGTTAACCTAGGGTATATAGGGCTATATATATTGTAGTTAACCTAGGCTATATAGGGCTATATATATTGTAGTTAACCTAGGCTATATAGGGCTATATATATTGTAGTTAACCTAGGGTATATAGGGCTATATATATTGTAGTTAACCTAGGGTATATAGGGCTATATATACTGTAGTTAACCTAGGGTATATAGGGCTATATATATTGTAGTTAACCTAAGGTATATAGGGCTATATATATTGTAGTTAACCTAGGGTATATAGGGCTATATATACTGTAGTTAACCTGGGGTATATAGGGCTATATATTATAGTTAACCTAGGGTATATAGGGCTATATATATTGTAGTTAACCTAAGGTATATAGGGCTATATATATTGTAGTTAACCTAGGGTATATAGGGCTATATATACTGTAGTTAACCTAGTTAACTATAGTAGTTACTGTAGTTAACCTAGGGTATATAGGGCTATATATATTGTAGTTAACCTAGGGTATATAGGGCTATATATACTGTAGTTAACCTAGGGTATATAGGGCTATATATATTGTAGTTAACCTAGGCTATATATGGCTATATATATTGGGGCTATATATACTGTAGTTAACCTAGGGTATATAGGGCTATATATACTGTAGTTAACCTAGGGTATATAGGGCTATATATATTGTAATTACCCTGGGGTATATAGGGCTATATATATTGTAGTTAACCTAGGGTATATAGGGCTATATATATTGTAGTTAACCTAGGGTATATAGGGCTATATATACTGTAGTTAACCTAGGGTATATAGGGCTATATATACTGTAGTTAACCTAGGGTATATAGGGCTATATATACTGTAGTTAACCTAGGGTATATAGCGCTATATATATTGTAGTTAACCTAGGGTATATAGGGCTATATATATTGTAGTTACCTGGGTCTACAATCAGATTTCTTTATGCCCCTTGAATGCTGACGACTCAACAACTGCATTGTGAAACATTAATGTTTATATACCCTACATTACTCATCTCATATACTGTACTCTATACCATCTACTGCATCTTGCCTATGCCGTTCTGTACCATCACTCATTCATATATTTATATGTACATACTCTTATTCATTCCTTTACATTTGTGTGTATAAGGTAGTTGTTGTGAAATTGTTAGATTAGTTGTTAGATATTACTGCACGGTCGGAACTAGAAGCACAAGCATCTCACTACACTCGCATTAACATCTGCTAACCATGTGTATGTGACCAATAAAATTTTATTTGATTTAAAACATAAGATTATACAAATGCAATTTATGTGATAGGTCTATAGATAGTTTGAATAATATGATTGGCCTATAGCCCGTCTCCGTTGCCGGCCAACTACAGATGCCACCAGATTCATATCAGGAAATGTAGGTTGTTTCATTTAAAACAGCAGAGGCCATCAGGAGACACTGACAAAGTGCAAAACACACATACAGAATAGTCTTTGCGTCGCGATAAACACAGATATTTAATGAAGCTAATACCGCCTCTATATTTCACAGTCATCTCTGGCAAGCCAACTCACAGCCGCAGCCAGAATCACGCTAGCTTTCATCAGTTGTCCTGTTGTGTTTACAGATTACAACCTACTGCTCTTTGTGGATGTAACATTGGACAAACACCGGGAGAGTGTGTCAGACCTTTTATATCACTAATGAGAAAAGAAAACTGGAAGAGAATTTGTATCCAAGCAGAGCAACTTACTCGAGTAGGCTGCAGAACCATGGACAGCTACTGTCCTTACACGCTATCTAATCAGTACACGAGGCCAACTTCTGTGATGACTCACTAGTGGCAATAAGGGACATGAAGGCATTTTTTTAATCAACAAAAGGTTTAGACATACAGTGCATTCGGAAAGTGTTCAGAACCCTAGTCTCCCCACTAAAGCCAGTGTCTGGTGTAGGACTTGCCTCCTCTCCCAGTCTCTCCACTAAAGCCAGTGTCTGGTGTAGGACCTGACCCCTCTCCCAGTGTCTGGTGTAGGACCTACCTCCTCTCCCAGTCTCCCCACTAAAGCCAGTGTCTGGTGTAGGACCTGCCTCCTCTTCCAGTCTCTCCACTAAAGCCAGTGTCTGGTGTAGGACCTGCTTCCTCTTCCAGTCTCTCCACTAAAGCCAGTGTCTGGTGTAGGACCTGCCTCCTCTTCCAGTCTCTCCACTAAAGCCAGTGTCTGGTGTAGGACCTGACTCCTCTCCCAGTCTCCCCACTAAAGCCAGTGTCTGGTGTAGGACCTGTCTCCTCTCCCAGTCTCCCCACTAAAGCCAGTGTCTGGTGTAGGACCTGACTCCTCTCCCAGTCTCCCCACTAAAGCCAGTGTCTGGTGTAGGACCTGACTCCTCTCCCAGTCTCCCCACTAAAGCCAGTGTCTGGTGTAGGACCTGCCTCCTCTCCCAGTCTCCCCACTAAAGCCAGTGTCTGGTGTAGGACCTGCCTCCTCTCCCAGTCTCCCCACTAAAGCCAGTGTCTGGTGTAGGACCTCTCCTCTCCCAGTCTCTCCACTAAAGCCAGTGTCTGGTGTAGGACCTGCCTCCTCTCCCAGTCTCCCCACTAAAGCCAGTGTCTGGTGTAGGACCTGACCCCTCTCCCAGTCTCCCCACTAAAGCCAGTGTCTGGTGTAGGACCTGACTCCTCTCCCAGTCTCTCCACTAAAGCCAGTGTCTGGTGTAGGACCTGACCCCTCTCCCAGTCTCTCCACTAAAGCCAGTGTCTGGTGTAGGACCTGACTCCTCTCCCAGTCTCTCCACTAAAGCCAGTGTCTGGTGTAGGACCTGACTCCTCTCCCAGTCTCTCCACTAAAGCCAGTGTCTGGTGTAGGACCTGACCCCTCTCCCAGTCTCCCCACTAAAGCCAGTGTCTGGTGTAGGACCTGACTCCTCTCCCAGTCTCCCCACTAAAGCCAGTGTCTGGTGTAGGACCTGACCCCTCTCCCAGTGTCTGGTGTAGGACCTACCTCCTCTCCCAGTCTCCCCACTAAAGCCAGTGTCTGGTGTAGGACCTGCCTCCTCTTCCAGTCTCTCCACTAAAGCCAGTGTCTGGTGTAGGACCTGCTTCCTCTTCCAGTCTCTCCACTAAAGCCAGTGTCTGGTGTAGGACCTGCCTCCTCTTCCAGTCTCTCCACTAAAGCCAGTGTCTGGTGTAGGACCTGACTCCTCTCCCAGTCTCCCCACTAAAGCCAGTGTCTGGTGTAGGACCTGTCTCCTCTCCCAGTCTCCCCACTAAAGCCAGTGTCTGGTGTAGGACCTGACTCCTCTCCCAGTCTCCCCACTAAAGCCAGTGTCTGGTGTAGGACCTGACTCCTCTCCCAGTCTCCCCACTAAAGCCAGTGTCTGGTGTAGGACCTGCCTCCTCTCCCAGTCTCCCCACTAAAGCCAGTGTCTGGTGTAGGACCTGCCTCCTCTCCCAGTCTCCCCACTAAAGCCAGTGTCTGGTGTAGGACCTCTCCTCTCCCAGTCTCTCCACTAAAGCCAGTGTCTGGTGTAGGACCTGCCTCCTCTCCCAGTCTCCCCACTAAAGCCAGTGTCTGGTGTAGGACCTGACCCCTCTCCCAGTCTCCCCACTAAAGCCAGTGTCTGGTGTAGGACCTGACTCCTCTCCCAGTCTCTCCACTAAAGCCAGTGTCTGGTGTAGGACCTGACTCCTCTCCCAGTCTCTCCACTAAAGCCAGTGTCTGGTGTAGGACCTGACTCCTCTCCCAGTCTCTCCACTAAAGCCAGTGTCTGGTGTAGGACCTGACTCCTCTCCCAGTCTCTCCACTAAAGCCAGTGTCTGGTGTAGGACCTGACCCCTCTCCCAGTCTCCCCACTAAAGCCAGTGTCTGGTGTAGGACCTGACTCCTCTCCCAGTCTCCCCACTAAAGCCAGTGTCTGGTGTAGGACCTGACTCCTCTCCCAGTCTCCCCACTAAAGCCAGTGTCTGGTGTAGGACCTGACCCCTCTCCCAGTGTCTGGTGTAGGACCTGACTCCTCTCCCAGTCTCCCCACTAAAGCCAGTGTCTGGTGTAGGACCTCTCCTCTCCCAGTCTCCCCACTAAAGCCAGTGTCTGGTGTAGGACCTGACTCCTCTCCCAGTCTCCCCACTAAAGCCAGTGTCTGGTGTAGGACCTGCCTCCTCTCCCAGTCTCCCCACTAAAGCCAGTGTCTGGTGTAGGACCGGACTCCTCTCCCAGTCTCCCCACTAAAGCCAGTGTCTGGTGTAGGACCTGACTCCTCTCCCAGTCTCCCCACTAAAGCCAGTGTCTGGTGTAGGACCGCTCCTCTTCCAGTCTCTCCACTAAAGCCAGTGTCTGGTGTAGGACCTGCCTCCTCTCCCAGTCTCCCCACTAAAGCCAGTGTCTGGTGTAGGACCTCTCCTCTCCCAGTCTCCCCACTAAAGCCAGTGTCTGGTGTAGGACCTGCCTCCTCTCCCAGTCTCCCCACTAAAGCCAGTGTCTGGTGTAGGACCTGCCTCGTCTCCCCACTATAGCCAGTGTCTGGTGTAGGACCGGACTCCTCTCCCAGTCTCCCCACTAAAGCCAGTGTCTGGTGTAGGACCTCTCCTCTTCCAGTCTCTCCACTAAAGCCAGTGTCTGGTGTAGGACCTGACTCCTCTCCCAGTAGGCTCTCATCAGTCAGAGGTCAAACACCCTTTAACATCACCATTCTCCGTTCTGTGGCGGAGACGCTAAAGCCTCTTATGGTTTTACTACCGTCAAGTCCCACCGTGATCTGATAGGCCGTCCCACTCCAAACACATTTAAAGTGATTGGTGGATGTTTCATGGAGAGCAGCTTTTAAAAAACTGAGAAATCAATGGAGCAGGAAGCAGATCTACTGTGTCTGTTGTGCCAACACTCAGCAGTCCCTACTGTGTCTGTTGTGCCAACACTCAGCAGTCCCTACTGTGTCTGTTGTGCCAACACTCAGCAGTCCCTACTGTGTCTGTTGTGCCAACACTCAGCAGTCCCTACTGTGTCTGTTGTGCCAACACTCAGCAGTCCCTACTGTGTCTGTTGTGCCAACACTCAGCAGTCCCTACTGTGAGCACAGAGCAGCACGGCATCACTGATAGCATCTAGCTCATAGATACCCAGAAAGCCCATTAAAACAAAAACAGGTGAAAGTAACCTAATAAATACACCTTTGCTCAGCGGATGAATCTGCATTTCATACGTACACGTTCCACGAATGATCACCTGGTAGGTGACCACATGAATACAACACTCCTTATCTCTTTGCAAAATTCAGAATATGGGTTTGTGTGTCTATGCTGATAAAATAGGAAAACTAGACTATCAGTAGCAAGATCGGTCGGCTTCCCAATTCATCCAGTCAAAGGTTGATGCTCCGGTTGGAGCGCATTGTAACAGTCCTTATAATAGACACTAGTCATCTCAGATTGGCCAAAGTCTACAGCGTGGATTCCAACCCTCTTTCACTAGGAAGGTGAAGTGGAGTCTATTTTCTGTGTTCCTGTAAATAAATAGTGACTGTGTAATTCGGTCAACCGGGCGGATTGATGAAAAAAAAAAATATATATATATATATATATACTGTCAGGCGTCAGGACCCAAGAAGGTGAACAGCTCCCATATCGCCGCGGACACACAGACAGACCGCTAATGAAAATACAATATGTTCCGTTCTTTGAATCTTCTATTCAATGCATCAGGTTGATTCGATATATTGAGTTATTTTGTCATTTCTCCACCGTTGTCCAAATGGCTAAGTAACTTCCTAAATGTTGTCTAGTCTAGCACTTCAATATTTGACATTGGCTAAAATAATGTAGGAGGGGGGGGGGGGGGGGGGGGGGGGGATTAAGGGGCCATTTTCGGAACTTAATTTCAATAGGCTTGTGAAGAGTTGGGTGAGCGAGCGAGCTAATGCAGAACACTACACATTGCGTTGATTTTCACTCATTCTAAAATGTTGGATCCAAAAGAAAAATAGTCTACACTCAACCAGGACTTCATTGGCTTATGAAAGTAAACCACTTGATAGTTAAACCTACTAAAGTCTTGTAAAAAATAATGAAATGTGCCATCTTTCACTATTCAGTCATCCAAAGTGTCATAATAAGTGTGTAACCAAGATGCGCGATTGTGTAAATCAAACGGGTCCATCGAATTTAACTCACCGGGTGCAGATGAAGCTCCAACCGTCGGTCTTCTTACCCTGTGACAGCAGGCGGCTGAGAAGTCTCCGGTAGCCCAATACCAAATAACCAGACTTGATTCCACTAATATGGTGTTCCTTCTAATCCACTCCTCAATGTAAGGCTATTTGGTAGAAGATAAAATGTCACCATTACACTATACCTTCTCTCTTGCGTAAAACGGGGAGCCTCCAAAAGAGGCTACTTGTTTGATTGAGTTTGTGATTTCTGTATGTCAAGGTAATGTTCAGTGTTGGTAGTGAATCCACTTCACAGAGGCAGCTTTGATTCCGTTAGCAACACAAGCTAACGGCAAGTAGCACTAGTGTCATCCCGAAGACTCACGGGCCCTGCTTTTCAAACAACCGATAATGTCTTTTATCTTATTAAAAGAGTCCAAAACCGGTCCGCTGCGATCAACAAATTCCTTCCATTCGGGGGTCTTTTGGATCGCAGCACACACACACACCGCTCTTTCAATAGCAGCAGTGTGTGTTTTGTATTACTGTGAGGAGCAGCTGCCAGCGACAGACCAAAGCAACAAGAAATGCGGCATCCGAGACAGCAGGGAAAAAAATCGATATGGAACGTCCCCCCCTTTTCTCAAACTCAGAGATCAAAGTCAACATCCATTATATCCTGGTAAGCGTCTATCCTCACTAAACGACTGATGTATGACCCGCCAGGACGGTCATTCCAGCGGCAGTGATTGTGTTTCACTTTCCCGACACGGCCTCGATACACAACACTCTTTTCTTCTCGGCCTCCTCCGGTTGTGACAAGCATGTCGCGGCCAATCCACGAGCGCGCATCCCGGACCCCCTCCTTCGTCTGACCGGAGCGCTACCGGTAAAACATGGACCGGGATAACACTCACTGGATTGGAGTCAGAACACTAGAGAATGCTACAGCGCGCACCGTGCAGCTAATTAACCATAGAGACAGTTGATAGGCTGCTATTAGGGGCCAGATGATGTGTGTGTGTATATATATATATATATATTAGGTTACTATTATAAGACAATAGTAATATAACCATTGGTGTTACTATGCATCGGTCTACACTTATACAGTAACCACTGTCTGCAGCCCTCATCTAACCAGACAGCCACATCCCAGGCCTTATACAGTAACCACTACTTCCCAGGCCTTATACAGTAACCACTACTTCCCAGGCCTTATACAGTAACCATTACTTCCCAGGCCTTATACAGTAACCATTACTTCCCAGGCCTTATACAGTAACCACTATCTCCCAGGCCTTATACAGTAACCACTATCTCCCAGGCCTTGTACAGTAACCATTACTTCCCAGGCCTTATACAGTAACCATTACTTCCCAGGCCTTATACAGTAACCACTACTTCCCAGGCCTTATACAGTAACCACTATCTCCCAGGCCTTATACAGTAACCACTACTTCCCAGGCCTTATACAGTAACCATTACTTCCCAGGCCTTATACAGTAACCACTACTTCCCAGGCCTTATACAGTAACCACTACTTCCCAGGCCTTATACAGTAACCACTATCTCCCAGGCCTTATACAGTAACCACTATCTCCCAGGCCTTATACAGTAACCACTATCTCCCAGGCCTTATACAGTAACCACTATCTCCCAGGCCTTATACAGTAACCACTATCTCCCAGGCCTTATACAGTAACCACTATCTCCCAGGCCTTATACAGTAACCACTACTTCCCAGGCCTTATACAGTAACCATTACTTCCCAGGCCTTATACAGTAACCATTACTTCCCAGGCCTTATACAGTAACCATTCCTTCCCAGGCCTTATACAGTAACCACTACTTCCCAGGCCTTGTACAGTAACCATTACTTCCCAGGCCTTATACAGTAACCATTACTTCCCAGGCCTTATACAGTAACCACTATCTCCCAGGCCTTATACAGTAACCACTATCTCCCAGGCCTTATACAGTAACCACTATCTCCCAGGCCTTATACAGTAACCATTCCTTCCCAGGCCTTATACAGTAACCATTCCTTCCCAGGCCTTATACAGTAACCACTACTTCCCAGGCCTTATACAGTAACCATTCCTTCCCAGGCCTTATACAGTAACCATTCCTTCCCAGGCCTTATACAGTAACCATTCCTTCCCAGGCCTTATACAGTAACCATTACTTCCCAGGCCTTATACAGTAACCATTACTACCCAGGCCTTGTACAGTAACCATTACTTCCCAGGCCTTATACAGTAACCACTACTTCCCAGGCCTTATACAGTAACCACTATCTCCCAGGCCTTATACAGTAACCACTACTTCCCAGGCCTTATACAGTAACCACTATCTCCCAGGCCTTATACAGTAACCACTATCTCCCAGGCCTTATACAGTAACCACTACTTCCCAGGCCTTATACAGTAACCACTATCTCCCAGGCCTTATACAGTAACCACTATCTCCCAGGCCTTATACAGTAACCACTATCTCCCAGGCCTTATACAGTAACCACTACTTCCCAGGCCTTATACAGTAACCATTACTTCCCAGGCCTTATACAGTAACCACTACTTCCCAGGCCTTATACAGTAACCACTATCTCCCAGGCCTTATACAGTAACCACTACTTCCCAGGCCTTATACAGTAACCACTATCTCCCAGGCCTTATACAGTAACCACTATCTCCCAGGCCTTATACAGTAACCACTACTTCCCAGGCCTTATACAGTAACCACTTCTTCCCAGGCCTTATACAGTAACCACTATCTCCCAGGCCTTATACAGTAACCACTACTTCCCAGGCCTTATACAGTAACCACTACTTCCCAGGCCTTATACAGTAACCACTATCTCCCAGGCCTTATACAGTAACCACTATCTCCCAGGCCTTATACAGTAACCACTATCTCCCAGGCCTTATACAGTAACCACTATCTCCCAGGCCTTATACAGTAACCACTTCTTCCCAGGCCTTATACAGTAACCATTACTTCCCAGGCCTTATACAGTAACCACTATCTCCCAGGCCTTATACAGTAACCACTACTTCCCAGGCCTTATACAGTAACCACTATCTCCCAGGCCTTATACAGTAACCACTATCTCCCAGGCCTTATACAGTAACCATTACTTCCCAGGCATTATACAGTAACCACTACTTCCCAGGCCTTATACAGTAACCACTACTTCCCAGGCCTTATACAGTAACCACTATCTCCTGCCATCATCTAACCAGACAGACACTATCTCCTGCCATCATCTAACCAGACAGACACATCCCAGGCCTTATACAGTAACCACTATCTCCTGCCCTCATCTAACCAGACAGCCACTTCCCAGACCTTATACAGTAACCACTATCTCCTGCCCTCATCTAACCAGACAGCCACTTCCCAGGCCTTATACAGTAACCACTATCTCCTGCCCTCATCTAACCAGACAGTCACTTCCCAGGCCTTATACAGTAACCACTATCTCCTGCCCTCATCTAACCAGACATCCACTATCTCCTGCCCTCATCTAACCAGACAGCCACTTCCCAGGCCTTATACAGTAACCACTATCTGCAGCCCTCATCTAACCAGACATCCACTATCTGCAGCCCTCATCTAACCAGACAGTCACATCCCAGGCCTTATACAGTAACCACTATCTCCTGCCCTCATCTAACCAGACAGCCACTTCCCAGGCCTGTTGGGAACACACTGGTGATGCATCATGTTATGAATCTGCTCAGACACTATGCACTGGAGAATACCAGCAAACAATGAGAAAAGTCACACTTATGAAACATGTATTTTTGTATATTTTGCAGTGTGAGAAAATCCACATGTCAATATGCGTTTTTTGTGTGTGGGGGGGGGGGGGGGGGGACCCAAGAGATGATGGATTGCATCCAGTGTTTTCACCCTCTCAACAGAATAGACAGTGAACCCCAGAGTGGGAACAATGCTGTGATTCTACACAGAACCATGGAGTCTAGAGAGATGGTCGAGGAGGAACACCACTGTCCTAAATGAAGAGGAGACAGGATAGAAATGGAAGGGTTTGGAATGGGTTTGTGTGGATGGAGGGTATGGAATGGGTTTGTGTGGATGGAGGGTTTGGAATGGGTTTGTGTGGATGGAGGGTTTGGAATGGGTTTGTGTGGATGGAGGGTTCGGAATGGGTTTGTGTGGATGGAGGGTTTGGAATGGGTTTGTGTGGATGGAGGGTTCGGAATGGGTTTGTGTGGATGGAGGGTTCGGAATGGGTTTGTGTGGATGGAGGGTTTGGAATGGGTTTGTGTGGATGGAGGGTTCGGAATGGGTTTGTGTGGATGGAGGGTTCGGAATGGGTTTGTGTGGATGGAGGGTTCGGAATGGGTTTGTGTGGATGGAGGGTTTGGAATGGGTTTGTGTGGATGGAGGGTTCGGAATGGGTTTGTGTGGATGGAGGGTTCGGAATGGGTTTGTGTGGATGGAGGGTTTGGAATGGGTGTCACGATCGTCGAAGGGAGAGAGATTGGACCAAGGCGCAGCGCGTGAAAAATACATCTTCTCTTTATTAACAGAAGGAAAACGAAACAAAACAACAAACAGACGACCGTGAAGCTATAAATCTAGATAGTGCTGACACAAACACTACACATAGACACAGACAATTACCCACCATAACCTAGTGCCTATGGCTGCCTTAAATATGGCTCCCAATCAGAGACAATTAATGACATCTGTCTCTGATTGAGAACCCTTCAGGCAACCATAGACACAGCTAGACTTCTATACTAAACATAAACCCAACTACTCTAATAAACCCCCTAACCTTACAACCACCCTAGACACTACAAAAACACATACATTCACCATGTCACACCCTGACCTAACTAAAATAATAAATGAAAACAAAGATAACTAAGGCCAGGGTGTGACATAACCCCCCCCCCTTAAGGTGCGAACTCCGGGCGCACCAGCATAAAGTCTAGGGGAGGGTCTGGGTGGGCTTCTGTCCACGGTGGCGGCTCTGGTACTGGTCGTGGTCCCCACCCCACCATAGTCACTACCCGCTTTCGTAGCCTCCTCCAACTGACCACCCGCCAACTTAACCCCACTGGATTAAGGGGCAGCACCGGACTAAGGGGCAGCACCGGACTAAGGGGCAGCACCGGACTAAGGGGCAGCACCGGACTAAGGGGCAGCACCGGACTAAGGGGCAGCACCAGGATAAGGGGCAGCACCAGGATAAGGGGCAGCACCAGGATAAGGGGCAGCACCAGGATAAGGGGCAGCACCAGGATAAGGGACAGCACCAGGATAAGGGGCAGCTCCGGACTGAGGGACGGCAGCTCCGGACTGAGGAACGGATCCTGGCTGGATGACGGCTCTAGCGGATCCTGGCTGGACGGCTCTGGCGGATCCTGGCTGTACGGCTCATGGCTGGCTGACGGATCTGGCTGCTCATGGCTGGCTGACGGATCTGGCTGCTCATGGCTGGCTGACGGATCTGGCTGCTCATGGCTGGCTGACGGATCTGGCTGCTCATGGCTGGCTGACGGATCTGGCTGCTCATGGCTGGCTGACGGATCTGGCTGCTCATGGCTGGCTGACGGATCTGGCTGCTCATGGCTGGCTGACGGCTCTGGCAGATCCTGTCTGGTTGGCGGCTCTGGCAGATCCTGTCTGGTTGGCGGCTCTGGCAGATCCTGTCTGGTTGGCGGCTCTGGCAGATCCTGACTGACGAATGGCTCTAGCGGCTCCTGACTGACTAACGGCTCTGACGGCTCGGGACAGACGGGCGGCTCTAATGGCTCGGGGCAGACGGATGGCTCAGACGGCGCTGGGGAGACGGATGGCTCAGATGGCGCTGGGGAGACGGATGGCTCAGATGGCGCTGGGGAGACGGATGGCTCAGATGGCGCTGGGGAGACGGATGGCTCAGATGGCGCTGGGCAGACGGATGGCTCTGGCCGGATGAGGCGCACTGTAGGCCTGGTGCGTGGTGCCGGAACTGGAGGCACCGGGCTAAGGACACGCACCTTCAGGCTAGTGCGGGGAGAAGGAACAGGGCATACTGGACCCTGGGGACGCACATTAGGCCTAGTGCGTGGTGCCGGAACTGGTGGTACCGGGCTGGGGACACGCATCTCAGGGCTAGTGCGGGGAGCAGCAACAGGATGCACAGGACTCTGGAGATGCACAGGAGGCTTAGTGCGTGGTGCCGGAATTGGTGGTACTGGGCTGGAGACACGCACCATAGGACGAGTGCGTGGAGGAGGAACAGGGCTCTGGAGACACACTGGAAGCCTGTTACGTGGTGTAGGCACTGGTGGAACTGGACTGGGGCGGGGAGGTGGCGCCGGAAATACCGGACCGTGCAGGCGTACTGGTTCCCTTGAACACCGAGCCTGCCCAACCTTACCTGGTTGAATGCTCCCCGTCGCCCGACCAGTGCGGGGAGGTGGAATAACCCGCACCGGGCTATGTAGGCGAACCGGGGACACCATGCGTAAGGCTGGTGCCATGTATGCCGGCCCGAGGAGACGCACTGGAGACCAGACGCGTTGAGCCGGCATCATGGCACCTGGCTCAATGCCCAATCTAACCCTACCAGTGCGGGGAGGTGGAATAACCCGCACCGGGCTATGAACACGTACAGGAGACACCGTGCGCTCTACTGCGTAGCACGGTGTTCGCCCGTACTCCCGCTCTCCACGGTTAGCCTGTGAAGTGGGCGCAGGTCTCCTACCTGCCCTCGGCCCACTACCTCTAAGCCCCCCCCCAAGAAATTTTTTGGGCTGACTCACAGGCTTCCTACCACGTCGTCGTGCTGCCTCCATTTTCCGGTATCCCTCCTCGCACTGCGCCAGAGAATCCCATGCGGGCTCCTGGGTCGATCGCCCACCTGTCGATCTCCTCCCACGTTGTGTAGTCCAGATTACGCTCCCATTGCCATTCCTCCTTGCGCTGCTCCTGTTGCCGCTTATCACGCTGCTTGATCCTGGATTGGTGGGTAATTCTGTCACGATCGTCGAAGGGAGAGAGATTGGACCAAGGCGCAGCGCGTGAAAAATACATCTTCTCTTTATTAACAGAAGGAAAACGAAACAAAACAACAAACAGACGACCGTGAAGCTATAAATCTAGATAGTGCTGACACAAACACTACACATAGACACAGACAATTACCCACCATAACCTAGTGCCTATGGCTGCCTTAAATATGGCTCCCAATCAGAGACAATTAATGACATCTGTCTCTGATTGAGAACCCTTCAGGCAACCATAGACACAGCTAGACTTCTATACTAAACATAAACCCAACTACTCTAATAAACCCCCTAACCTTACAACCACCCTAGACACTACAAAAACACATACATTCACCATGTCACACCCTGACCTAACTAAAATAATAAATGAAAACAAAGATAACTAAGGCCAGGGTGTGACATAACCCCCCCCCTTAAGGTGCGAACTCCGGGCGCACCAGCATAAAGTCTAGGGGAGGGTCTGGGTGGGCTTCTGTCCACGGTGGCGGCTCTGGTACTGGTCGTGGTCCCCACCCCACCATAGTCACTACCCGCTTTCGTAGCCTCCTCCAACTGACCACCCGCCAACTTAACCCCACTGGATTAAGGGGCAGCACCGGACTAAGGGGCAGCACCGGACTAAGGGGCAGCACCGGACTAAGGGGCAGCACCGGACTAAGGGGCAGCACCGGACTAAGGGGCAGCACCAGGATAAGGGGCAGCACCAGGATAAGGGGCAGCACCAGGATAAGGGGCAGCACCAGGATAAGGGGCAGCACCAGGATAAGGGGCAGCACCAGGATAAGGGACAGCACCAGGATAAGGGGCAGCTCCGGACTGAGGGACGGCAGCTCCGGACTGAGGAACGGATCCTGGCTGGATGACGGCTCTAGCGGATCCTGGCTGGACGGCTCTGGCGGATCCTGGCTGTACGGCTCATGGCTGGCTGACGGATCTGGCTGCTCATGGCTGGCTGACGGATCTGGCTGCTCATGGCTGGCTGACGGATCTGGCTGCTCATGGCTGGCTGACGGATCTGGCTGCTCATGGCTGGCTGACGGATCTGGCTGCTCATGGCTGGCTGACGGATCTGGCTGCTCATGGCTGGCTGACGGATCTGGCTGCTCATGGCTGGCTGACGGCTCTGGCAGATCCTGTCTGGTTGGCGGCTCTGGCAGATCCTGTCTGGTTGGCGGCTCTGGCAGATCCTGTCTGGTTGGCGGCTCTGGCAGATCCTGACTGACGAATGGCTCTAGCGGCTCCTGACTGACTAACGGCTCTGACGGCTCGGGACAGACGGGCGGCTCTAATGGCTCGGGGCAGACGGATGGCTCAGACGGCGCTGGGGAGACGGATGGCTCAGATGGCGCTGGGGAGACGGATGGCTCAGATGGCGCTGGGGAGACGGATGGCTCAGATGGCGCTGGGGAGACGGATGGCTCAGATGGCGCTGGGCAGACGGATGGCTCTGGCCGGATGAGGCGCACTGTAGGCCTGGTGCGTGGTGCCGGAACTGGAGGCACCGGGCTAAGGACACGCACCTTCAGGCTAGTGCGGGGAGAAGGAACAGGGCATACTGGACCCTGGGGACGCACATTAGGCCTAGTGCGTGGTGCCGGAACTGGTGGTACCGGGCTGGGGACACGCATCTCAGGGCTAGTGCGGGGAGCAGCAACAGGATGCACAGGACTCTGGAGATGCACAGGAGGCTTAGTGCGTGGTGCCGGAATTGGTGGTACTGGGCTGGAGACACGCACCATAGGACGAGTGCGTGGAGGAGGAACAGGGCTCTGGAGACACACTGGAAGCCTGTTACGTGGTGTAGGCACTGGTGGAACTGGACTGGGGCGGGGAGGTGGCGCCGGAAATACCGGACCGTGCAGGCGTACTGGTTCCCTTGAACACCGAGCCTGCCCAACCTTACCTGGTTGAATGCTCCCCGTCGCCCGACCAGTGCGGGGAGGTGGAATAACCCGCACCGGGCTATGTAGGCGAACCGGGGACACCATGCGTAAGGCTGGTGCCATGTATGCCGGCCCGAGGAGACGCACTGGAGACCAGACGCGTTGAGCCGGCATCATGGCACCTGGCTCAATGCCCAATCTAACCCTACCAGTGCGGGGAGGTGGAATAACCCGCACCGGGCTATGAACACGTACAGGAGACACCGTGCGCTCTACTGCGTAGCACGGTGTTCGCCCGTACTCCCGCTCTCCACGGTTAGCCTGTGAAGTGGGCGCAGGTCTCCTACCTGCCCTCGGCCCACTACCTCTAAGCCCCCCCCCCAAGAAATTTTTTGGGCTGACTCACAGGCTTCCTACCACGTCGTCGTGCTGCCTCCATTTTCCGGTATCCCTCCTCGCACTGCGCCAGAGAATCCCATGCGGGCTCCTGGGTCGATCGCCCACCTGTCGATCTCCTCCCACGTTGTGTAGTCCAGATTACGCTCCCATTGCCATTCCTCCTTGCGCTGCTCCTGTTGCCGCTTATCACGCTGCTTGATCCTGGATTGGTGGGTAATTCTGTCACGATCGTCGAAGGGAGAGAGATTGGACCAAGGCGCAGCGCGTGAAAAATACATCTTCTCTTTATTAACAGAAGGAAAACGAAACAAAACAACAAACAGACGACCGTGAAGCTATAAATCTAGATAGTGCTGACACAAACACTACACATAGACACAGACAATTACCCACCAAAACCTAGTGCCTATGGCTGCCTTAAATATGGCTCCCAATCAGAGACAATTAATGACATCTGTCTCTGATTGAGAACCCTTCAGGCAACCATAGACACAGCTAGACTTCTATACTAAACATAAACCCAACTACTCTAATAAACCCCCTAACCTTACAACCACCCTAGACACTACAAAAACACATACATTCACCATGTCACACCCTGACCTAACTAAAATAATAAATGAAAACAAAGATAACTAAGGCCAGGGTGTGACAATGGGTTTGTGTGGATGGAGGGTTCGGAATGGGTTTGTGTGGATGGAGGGTTTGGAATGGGTTTGTGTGGATGGAGGGTTCGGAATGGGTTTGTGTGGATGGAGGGTTTGGAATGGGTTTGTGTGGATGGAGGGTTTGGAATGGGTTTGTGTGGATGGAGGGT
Organism: Salvelinus namaycush; assembly: GCF_016432855.1. Classification (NCBI taxonomy): domain Eukaryota; kingdom Metazoa; phylum Chordata; class Actinopteri; order Salmoniformes; family Salmonidae; genus Salvelinus; species Salvelinus namaycush. Next base: position 107,403 of record NW_024061240.1, read on the forward strand.
TTGGAATGGGTTTGTGTGGATGGAGGGTTTGGAATGGGTTTGTGTGGATGGAGGGTTTGGAATGGGTTTGTGTGGATGGAGGGTTTGGAAAGGGTTTGTGTGGATGGAGGGTTTGGAATGGGTTTGTGTGGATGGAGGGTTTGGAAAGGGTTTGTGTGGAAAGGGAGAAATTGCTGCAGACTGTATTGTGTTGTAGCAGTGTAGCCTGTATGAAAAACTGTATGGAACTCAATCAGGGTGGGAATTCAAACTGCCAAGAGGGTTCATGAATTGAAATGTCCACATTTCCTCCCTGAACTGATGTTACAGGAACATACAACTTCCCCCCCCCCCCCAAACACAGGAGTTACCACGTCCCCCCCCCCCCCCCACACACACACAGGAGTTACCACGTCGTCGCCCTCCCGCCCCCTCACACACAGGAGTTACCACGTTGTCCCCCCCCCCCCCACACAGGAGTTACCACGTCCCCCCCACACACACAGGAGTTACCACGTCGTCGTCGTCCCCCCCCACACAGGAGTTACCATATCGTTCCCAGGGGAGGGGAGGATCTCTCCTCACAGTCACATCTTCAGCATCGTGAGGCAGCCTGGGATCAGAGATATACTGTAGCGTCGTACTGAGTGGTATAAAGCTGTGGCGTGTCCACATTCAAAGCCCCCACTGGGGAACAGGACAGGACGGTCTCCGATCTGCCCCGCTGGCTGACTGGGGAACAGGACAGAACAGTCTCCTATCTGCACCGCTGGCTGACTGGGGAACAGGACAGAACAGTCTCCTATCTGCATCGCTGGCTGACTGGGGAACAGGACAGAACGGTCTCCTATCTGCACCGCTGGCTGACTGGGGAACAGGACAGAACAGTCTCCGATCTGCCCCGCTGGCTGACTGGGGAACAGGACAGAACGGTCTCCTATCTGCACCGCTGGCTGACTGGGGAACAGGACAGAACAGTCTCCTATCTGCACCGCTGGCTGACTGGGGAACAGGACAGAACAGTCTCCTATCTGCACCGCTGGCTGACTGGGGAACAGGACAGAACAGTCTCCTATCTGCACCGCTGGCTAACTTGGGAACAGGACAGAACAGTCTCCTATCTGCACCGCTGGCTGACTGGGGAACAGGACAGAACAGTCTCCTATCTGCACCGCTGGCTGACTGGGGAACAGGACAGAACAGTCTCCTATCTGCACCGCTGGCTGACTGGGGAACAGGACAGAACAGTCTCCTATCTGCACCGCTGGCTGACTGGGGAACAGGACAGAACAGTCTCCTATCTGCACCGCTGGCTGACTGGGGAACAGGACAGAACAGTCTCCTATCTGCACCGCTGGCTGACTGGGGAACAGGACAGAACAGTCTCCTATCTGCATCGCTGGCTGACTGGGGAACAGGACAGAACGGTCTCCTATCTGCACCGCTGGCTGACTGGGGAACAGGACAGAACAGTCTCCGATCTGCCCCGCTGGCTGACTGGGGAACAGGACAGAACGGTCTCCTATCTGCACCGCTGGCTGACTGGGGAACAGGACAGAACAGTCTCCTATCTGCACCGCTGGCTGACTGGGGAACAGGACAGAACAGTCTCCTATCTGCACCGCTGGCTGACTGGGGAACAGGACAGAACAGTCTCCTATCTGCACCGCTGGCTAACTTGGGAACAGGACAGAACAGTCTCCTATCTGCACCGCTGGCTGACTGGGGAACAGGACAGAACAGTCTCCTATCTGCACCGCTGGCTGACTGGGGAACAGGACAGAACAGTCTCCTATCTGCACCGCTGGCTGACTGGGGAACAGGACAGAACAGTCTCCTATCTGCACCGCTGGCTGACTGGGGAACAGGACAGAACAGTCTCCTATCTGCACCGCTGGCTGACTGGGGAACAGGACAGAACAGTCTCCTATCTGCACCGCTGGCTGACTGGGGAACAGGACAGAACAGTCTCCTATCTGCACCGCTGGCTGGCTGGGGAACAGGACAGAACAGTCTCCTATCTGCACCGCTGGCTGACTGGGGATCAGGACAGAACAGTCTCCTATCTGCACCGCTGGCTGACTGGGGAACAGGACAGAACGGTCTCCTATCTGCACCGCTGGCTGACTGGGGAACAGGACAGAACAGTCTCCTATCTGCACCGCTGGCTGACTGGGGAACAGGACAGAACAGTCTCCTATCTGCACCGCTGGCTGACTGGGGAACAGGACAGAACAGTCTCCTATCTGCACCGCTGGCTGACTGGGGAACAGGACAGAACAGTCTCCTATCTGCACCGCTGGCTGACTGGGGAACAGGACAGAACAGTCTCCTATCTGCACCGCTGGCTGACTGGGGATCAGGACAGAACAATCTCCTATCTGCACCGCTGGCTGACTGGGGAACAGGACAGAACAGTCTCCTATCTGCACCGCTGGCTGACTGGGGAACAGGACAGAACAGTCTCCTATCTGCACCGCTGGCTGACTGGGGAACAGGACAGAACAGTCTCCTATCTGCACCGCTGGCTGACTGGGGATCAGGACAGAACAGTCTCCTATCTGCACCGCTGGCTGACTGGGGAACAGGACAGAACAGTCTCCTATCTTCACCGCTGGCTGACTGGGGAACAGGACTGAACAGTCTCCTATCTGCACCGCTGGCTGACTGGGGAACAGGACAGAACAGTCTCCGATCTGCCCCGCTGGCTGACTGGGGAACAGGACAGAACGGTCTCCTATCTGCACCGCTGGCTGACTGGGGAACAGGACAGAACAGTCTCCTATCTGCACCGCTGGCTGACTGGGGAACAGGACAGAACAGTCTCCTATCTGCACCGCTGGCTGACTGGGGAACAGGACAGAACAGTCTCCTATCTGCACCGCTGGCTAACTTGGGAACAGGACAGAACAGTCTCCTATCTGCACCGCTGGCTGACTGGGGAACAGGACAGAACAGTCTCCTATCTGCACCGCTGGCTGACTGGGGAACAGGACAGAACAGTCTCCTATCTGCACCGCTGGCTGACTGGGGAACAGGACAGAACAGTCTCCTATCTGCACCGCTGGCTGACTGGGGAACAGGACAGAACAGTCTCCTATCTGCACCGCTGGCTGACTGGGGAACAGGACAGAACTGTCTCCTATCTGCACCGCTGGCTGACTGGGGAACAGGACAGAACAGTCTCCTATCTGCACCGCTGGCTGAAAGGGGAACAGGACAGAACAGTCTCCTATCTGCACCGCTGGCTGACTGGGGATCAGGACAGAACAGTCTCCTATCTGCACCGCTGGCTGACTGGGGAACAGGACAGAACGGTCTCCTATCTGCACCGCTGGCTGACTGGGGAACAGGACAGAACAGTCTCCTATCTGCACCGCTGGCTGACTGGGGAACAGGACAGAACAGTCTCCTATCTGCACCGCTGGCTGACTGGGGAACAGGACAGAACAGTCTCCTATCTGCACCGCTGGCTGACTGGGGAACAGGACAGAACAGTCTCCTATCTGCACCGCTGGCTGACTGGGGAACAGGACAGAACAGTCTCCTATCTGCACCGCTGGCTGACTGGGGATCAGGACAGAACAATCTCCTATCTGCACCGCTGGCTGACTGGGGAACAGGACAGAACAGTCTCCTATCTGCACCGCTGGCTGACTGGGGAACAGGACAGAACAGTCTCCTATCTGCACCGCTGGCTGAATGGGGAACAGGACAGAACAGTCTCCTATCTGCACCGCTGGCTGACTGGGGATCAGGACAGAACAGTCTCCTATCTGCACCGCTGGCTGACTGGGGAACAGGACAGAACAGTCTCCTATCTTCACCGCTGGCTGACTGGGGAACAGGACAGAACAGTCTCCTATCTGCACCGCTGGCTGACTGGGGAACAGGACAGAACAGTCTCCTATCTGCACCGCTGGCTGACTGGGGAACAGGACAGAACAGTCTCCTATCTGCACCGCTGGCTGACTGGGGAACAGGACAGAACAGTCTCCTATCTGCACCGCTGGCTGACTGGGGATCAGGACAGAACAGTCTCCTATCTGCACCGCTGGCTGACTGGGGAACAGGACAGAACAGTCTCCTATCTGCACCGCTGGCTGACTGGGGAACAGGACAGAACAGTCTCCTATCTGCACCGCTGGCTGACTGGGGAACAGGACAGAACAGTCTCCTATCTGCACCGCTGGCTGGCTGGGGAACAGGACAGAACAGTCTCCTATCTGCACCGCTGGCTGACTGGGGAACAGGACAGAACAGTCTCCTATCTGCACCGCTGGCTGGCTGGGGATCAGGACAGAACGGTCTCCTATCTGTACCGCTGGCTGGCTGGGGAACAGGACAGAACGGTCTCCTATCTGTACCGCTGGCTGGCTGGGGAACAGGACAGAACAGTCTCCTATCTGCACCGCTGGCTGGCTGGGGAACAGGACAGAACAGTCTCCTATCTGCACCGCTGGCTGACTGGGGAACAGGACAGAACAGTCTCCTATCTGCACCGCTGGCTGACTGGGGAACAGGACAGAACAGTCTCCTATCTGTACCGCTGGCTGGCTGGGGAACAGGACAGAACGGTCTCCTATCTGTACCGCTGGCTGGCTGGGGAACAGGACAGAACAGTCTCCTATCTGCACCGCTGGCTGACTGGGGAACAGGACAGAACAGTCTCCTATCTGCACCGCTGGCTGACTGGGGAACAGGACAGAACGGTCTCCTATCTGTACCGCTGGCTGACTGGGGAACAGGACAGAACAGTCTCCTATCTGTACCGCTGGCTGACTGGGGAACAGGACAGAACAGTCTCCTATCTGCACCGCTGGCTGGCTGGGGAACAGGACAGAATAGTCTCCTATCTGCACCGCTGGCTGGCTGGGGAACAGGACAGAACAGTCTCCTATCTGTACCGCTGGCTGACTGGGGAACAGGACAGAACGGTCTCCTATCTGCACCGCTGGCTGACTGGGGAACAGGACAGAACAGTCTCCTATCTGCACCGCTGGCTGACTGGGAAACAGGACAGAACAGTCTCCTATCTGCACCGCTGGCTGACTGGGGAACAGGACAGAACTGTCTCCTATCTGCACCGCTGGCTGACTGGGGAACAGGACAGAACAGTCTCCTATCTGTACCGCTGGCTGGCTGGGGAACAGGACAGAACAGTCTCCTATCTGCACCGCTGGCTGACTGGGGAACAGGACAGAACAGTCTCCTATCTGCACCGCTGGCTGACTGGGGAACAGGACAGAACAGTCTCCTATCTGCACCGCTGGCTAACTTGGGAACAGGACAGAACAGTCTCCTATCTGCACCGCTGGCTGACTGGGGAACAGGACAGAACAGTCTCCTATCTGCACCGCTGGCTGACTGGGGAACAGGACAGAACAGTCTCCTATCTGCACCGCTGGCTGACTGGGGAACAGGACAGAACAGTCTCCTATCTGCACCGCTGGCTGACTGGGGAACAGGACAGAACAGTCTCCTATCTGCACCGCTGGCTGACTGGGGAACAGGACAGAACAGTCTCCTATCTGCACCGCTGGCTGACTGGGGAACAGGACAGAACAGTCTCCTATCTGCACCGCTGGCTGAATGGGGAACAGGACAGAACAGTCTCCTATCTGCACCGCTGGCTGACTGGGGATCAGGACAGAACAGTCTCCTATCTGCACCGCTGGCTGACTGGGGAACAGGACAGAACGGTCTCCTATCTGCACCGCTGGCTGACTGGGGAACAGGACAGAACAGTCTCCTATCTGCACCGCTGGCTGACTGGGGAACAGGACAGAACAGTCTCCTATCTGCACCGCTGGCTGACTGGGGAACAGGACAGAACAGTCTCCTATCTGCACCGCTGGCTGACTGGGGAACAGGACAGAACAGTCTCCTATCTGCACCGCTGGCTGACTGGGGAACAGGACAGAACAGTCTCCTATCTGCACCGCTGGCTGACTGGGGATCAGGACAGAACAATCTCCTATCTGCACCGCTGGCTGACTGGGGAACAGGACAGAACAGTCTCCTATCTGCACCGCTGGCTGACTGGGGAACAGGACAGAACAGTCTCCTATCTGCACCGCTGGCTGACTGGGGAACAGGACAGAACAGTCTCCTATCTGCACCGCTGGCTGACTGGGGATCAGGACAGAACAGTCTCCTATCTGCACCGCTGGCTGACTGGGGAACAGGACAGAACAGTCTCCTATCTTCACCGCTGGCTGACTGGGGAACAGGACTGAACAGTCTCCTATCTGCACCGCTGGCTGACTGGGGAACAGGACAGAACAGTCTCCGATCTGCCCCGCTGGCTGACTGGGGAACAGGACAGAACGGTCTCCTATCTGC
>NW_024061240.1:118726-165873 GCF_016432855.1 Salvelinus namaycush
ATCCTCTGCAGCAGAGGTAACTCTGGATCTTCCTTTCCTGTGGCGGTCTTCATGAGAGCCAGTTTCATCATAGCGCTTGATAGTTTTTTCGACTGCACTTGAAGAAACTTTCAAAGTTCTTGACATTTTCTGCATTGACTGACCTTCATGTCTTAAAGTAATGATGGACTGTCGTTTCTCTTTGTTTATTTGAGCCGTTCTTGCCATAATATGGACTTGGAATTTGACCAATTTTACCATCTATAGTGTTTCCCCTGTTGGAACACTTTAACAACCAAGTCGACGACTGACGGATTTTAAATGAACAAAATATGTTGGTTGGGTGACTAAACTACATAACGTGTTATCGTGTGCAATGGGTGAATAGAGTCTGCAGACACACGACCCACACAGCAGCAGAACAACGGGTAGTGTTTATTACAAGAGTAGGTAACACTGCTAGCTTCAGTTTACATAATTGACAAGTTATTAGCAAGTTAGACAGACAAACCATGACATTTTCCCCCCATTCCGAAGTCCCCACATCATACTAAAAGTTAACTTACCTTGCATTCGCTATAAAGTAGTGGGTGGTGGTCACGAAGATGACTCAAGAGATTTGAAGTGTTGCCCCCTTTCGCAATGTTTTTTGTTGTTGTTGCATGTTCTTCAGACAAGGTGACCATCTTCGATTAAGTTTCCCTCAGCACTCTCGGGAAAACCCAAAATACGACCACACTTCAGATTTGGTCCTCTTAGAAGGCTGAAAAATATCCCGAGTGCTGTCACTGCCGTCCGGCCTTGTTTTCACACAAAACAAAACCCACGTTGCTGCGCCCGCATCTGACTGTTGCTAACTTTGGTTGATGCTGGACAGTAGTTAATACAACTAGATGCTGCTTTCATTAATACAACTAGATGCTGCTTTCATTAATACAACTAGATGCTGCTTTCATTAATACAACTAGATGCTGCTTTCATTAATACAACTAGATGCTGCTTTCATTAATACAACTAGATGCTGCTTTCATTAATACAACTAGATGCTGCTTTCATTAACACAACTAGATGCTGCTTTCATTACTACAACTAGATGCTGCTTTCATTAACACAACTAGATGCTGCTTTCATTACCACAACTAGATGCTGCTTTCATTACTACAACTAGATGCTGCTTTCATTAACAACTAGATGCTGCTTTCATTAACACAACTAGATGCTGCTTTCATTAACACAACTAGATGCTGCTTTCATTAACACAACTAGATGCTGCTTTCATTAACACAACTAGATGCTGCTTTCATTAATACAACTAGATGCTGCTTTCATTAACACAACTAGATGCTGCTTTCATTAACAACTAAATGCTGCTTTCATTAACACAACTAGATGCTGCTTTCATTAACACAACTAGATGCTGCTTTCATTAATACAACTAGATGCTGCTTTCATTACTACAACTAGATGCTGCTTTCATTAATACAACTAGATGCTGCTTTCATTAATACAACTAGATGCTGCTTTCATTAACACAACTAGATGCTGCTTTCATTAATACAACTAGATGCTGCTTTCATTACTACAACTAGATGCTGCTTTCATTAATACAACTAGATGCTGCTTTCATTAATACAACTAGATGCTGCTTTCATTAACACAACTAGATGCTGCTTTCATTAATACAACTAGATGCTGCTTTCATTACTACAACTAGGTGCTGCTTTCATTAACACAACTAGATGCTGCTTTTATTAACACAACTAGATGCTGCTTTCATTAATACAACTAGATGCTGCTTTCATTAATACAACTAGATGCTGCTTTCATTAACACAACTAGATGCTGCTTTCATTAATACAACTAGATGCTGCTTTCATTAACACAACTAGATGCTGCTTTCATTAACAACTAAATGCTGCTTTCATTAACACAACTAGATGCTGCTTTCATTAATACAACTAGATGCTGCTTTCATTACTACAACTAGATGCTGCTTTCATTAATACAACTAGATGCTGCTTTCATTAATACAACTAGATGCTGCTTTCATTAACACAACTAGATGCTGCTTTCATTAATACAACTAGATGCTGCTTTCATTACTACAACTAGATGCTGCTTTCATTAACACAACTAGATGCTGCTTTTATTAACACAACTAGATGCTGCTTTCATTAATACAACTAGATGCTGCTTTCATTAATACAACTAGATGCTGCTTTCATTAATACAACTAGATGCTGCTTTCATTAACACAACTAGATGCTGCTTTCATTAACAACTAGATGCTGCTTTCATTAACACAACTAGATGCTGCTTGCATTAGTTCAACTAGATGCTGCTTTCATTAATACAACTAGATGCTGCTTTCATTAATACAACTAGATGCTGCTTTCATTAATACAACTAGATGCTGCTTTCATTAACAACTAGATGCTGCTTCCATTAACACAACTAGATGCTGCTTGCATTAGTTCAACTAGATGCTGCTTTCATTAATACAACTAGATGCTGCTTTCATTAACACAACTAGATGCTGCTTTCATTAATACAACTAGATGCTGCTTTCATTAATACAACTAGATGCTGCTTTCATTACCAACTAGATGCTGCTTTCATTAATACAACTAGATGCTGCTTTCATTAACACAACTAGATGCTGCTTTCATTACCAACTAGATGCTGCTTTCATTAATACAACTAGATGCTGCTTTCATTAATACAACTAGATGCTGCTTTCATTAATACAACTAGATGCTGCTTTCATTAACACAACTAGATGCTGCTTTCATTACTACAACTAGATGCTGCTTTCATTAATACAACTAGATGCTGCTTTCATTAACACAACTAGATGCTGCTTTCATTAACACAACTAGATGCTGCTTTCATTACTACAACTAGATGCTGCTTTCATTAACACAACTAGATGCTGCTTTCATTAACACAACTAGATGCTGCTTTCATTAACACAACTAGATGCTGCTTTCATTAATACAACTAGATGCTGCTTTCATTAATACAACTAGATGCTGCTTTCATTAACACAACTAGATGCTGCTTTCATTAATACAACTAGATGCTGCTTTCTTTACCACAACTAGATGCTGCTTTCATTACTACAACTAGATGCTGCTTTCATTAATACAACTAGATGCTGCTTTCATTACTACAACTAGATGCTGCTTTCATTACCACAACTAGATGCTGCTTTCATTACTACAACTAGATGCTGCTTTCATTAACAACTAGATGCTGCTTTCATTACTACAACTAGATGCTGCTTTCATTAATACAACTAGATGCTGCTTTCATTAACACAACTAGATGCTGCTTTCATTAACAACTAGATGCTGCTTTCATTACTACAACTAGATGCTGCTTTCATTAATACAACTAGATGCTGCTTTCATTAACAACTAGATGCTGCTTTCATTACTACAACTAGATGCTGCTTTCATTAATACAACTAGATGCTGCTTTCATTAACACAACTAGATGCTGCTTTCATTAATACAACTAGATGCTGCTTTCATTAACAACTAGATGCTGCTTTCATTACTACAACTAGATGCTGCTTTCATTAATACAACTAGATGCTGCTTTCATTAATACAACTAGATGCTGCTTTCATTACTACAACTAGATGCTGCTTTCATTAACAACTAGATGCTGCTTTCATTACTACAACTAGATGCTGCTTTCATTACTACAACTAGATGCTGCTTTCATTACTACAACTAGATGCTGCTTTCATTAACACAACTAGATGCTGCTTTCATTAATACAACTAGATGCTGCTTTCATTACTACAACTAGATGCTGCTTTCATTAATACAACTAGATGCTGCTTTCATTAACACAACTAGATGCTGCTTTCATTAACACAACTAGATGCTGCTTTCATTACTACAACTAGATGCTGCTTTCTTTACCACAACTAGATGCTGCTTTCATTACTACAACTAGATGCTACTTTCATTAATACAACTAGATGCTGCTTTCATTAATACAACTAGATGCTGCTTTCATTAATACAACTAGATGCTGCTTTCATTAATACAACTAGATGCTATGTCAGGCTAGAGACCAGCCAGTGGCCAGAGCTTACAGACAGCTTAAACCCTGATGTACAGATGGCAGACGAGGAAATATTCGGTCACTGTTGGAGGACAGTGGAAGTATATTTAAAACGCTTCTTTTTTCATTCTAAAACTTTTTTGTTGTTGAATTTTACCCTCTTTTTCTCCCCAATTTCGTGGTATCCAATTGTTAGTAGTTACTGTCTTGTCTCATCGCTACAACTCCCGTACGGGCTCGGGAGAGATGACGGTCGAAAGCCATGCGTCTTCCGAAACACAACCCAACCAAGCCGCACTGCTTCTTAACACAGCACGCGTCCAACCCGGAAGCCAGCCGCACCAATGTGTCGGAGAAAACACCGTGCACCTGGCGACCTTGGTTAGCGTGCACTGCACCCGGCCCGCCACAGGAGTCGCTGGTGCGCGATGAGACAAGGATATCCCTACCTGCCAAACCCTCCCTAACCTGTCTCTCTAGTCTGTTGTCAGACTATACACCACAATGCAGACTATGGTGGCATACATTGTCTGACGTCTGGTGTACAGATGGTAGAGAGATGATGTTCCTTTCATACACCTGCCTTGTTGTTCAGTCCTGTAGTACAGATACTATAATACAATCATATTCACCATCACACCTGTGAACTGAGAGTTAATGAACGGTGTTAGTATGAAGAACATGCCCCCCCCCCCACCCCTACTGCACTCCGGAGACACAGTGTGTGCCACAGTCCCACCTCTCAACACTGTCACCCTGGCTAAGCTGATTCAATCACTCACACTGCTGGTCTATGGAGTACAGGGCCAAGGGACTCTCTCCAGCGCTACCGCTATTTGCCTAATGATATGCATTGGAGAAAGCTAATTCTATTAGCGTTGATTAGCGGTGGGCACGATGAGAATGGAGGATGCTTCAACAGCACACTCTGGATGCATCTGAAATGGTACCCTTTTCCCTGTGTAGTGCACTACTTTTGACCAGAGCCCTATGAGAATAGGGTGCCATTTGGGATGCATGTTAGCATTGCAACACGACAAGACGCTCAACTTCCGACGAGCCATCAAACAAAATGTCAATACAGGACTAAGTTCGAATCCAACTACGCCGGCTCTGACACTCAATGGATGTGGCAGAGCTTGCAAACTATCACGAATTACAAAGGGAAACCCAACCTTCGAGCTGCCCAGGGACGCAAGCCTACCAGACGGGCTAAATGCCTACTATGCTCGCTTCGAGGCAAGCAACACTGAACCATGCATGAGAGCACCAGCTTTTCCGGATGACTGTGTGATCTCGCTCTCTGGAGCTGATGTAATACCTTTAAACAGGTTAACATTCACAAGGCCACACACACACACACACACACACACACACACACACACACACACACACACACACACACACACACACACACACACACACACACACACACACACACACACACACACACACACACACTGCTGCTACTGTCTATTATCCATCCTGTTTCCTAGTCACTTTACCCCTACATATATGTACAGTACAGTGCCTTTCAGAAATAATTCAGACCCCTTTACTTTTTTCACATTTTGTTGTTACAGCCTGAATTTAAAATGTATTAAATTGAGATTGTGTGTCACTGCCCTACACACAATATCCCATAATTGTCACGTTCCTGACCTGTTTTCTGTTGTTTTGTATGTGTTTAGTTGGTCAGGGCGTGAGTTGGGGTGGGTATTCTATGTTGTGTGTCTAGTTCGTCTGTTTCTGTGTTCAGCCTAATATGGTTCTCAATCAGAGACAGCTGTCAATCGTTGTCCCTGATTGAGAATCATATAAAGGTGGCTTGTTTTGTGTTGGGGATTGTGGGTGGTTGTTTCCTGTCTCTGTGTTTGTGTTCTGCACCAGATAGGACTGTCTCGGCTTTCACGTTTGTTATTTTGTTATTTGTTAATGTTCATTGTTTATTGTTTAATTAAACATGTTGAACACTAACTGCGCTGCATTTTGGTCCTCTCCTTCATCCCAGGAAGAAAGCCGTTACAGAACCACCCACCAAACAAGGATCAAGCAGCGTGGCAACGGGCAGCAGCGACAGCAGCAGCGGTACCAGGAGGAATGGTCATGGGAGCAAATATTTAACGGAGAAGGACCCTGGGCTAAGGTTGGAGAAGATCGCCGCTCTCGGGAAGAGATGGAGGCAGCTAAAGCCCAGGAGCGGTGGTCTGAGGAGGCAGCACGGAAGCGGGGCTGGAAGCCCGTGAAGAAACCCCAAAAATTTCTTGGGGGGGGGCTAAAGGGTAGTGTGGCGAGGGCAGGTAGGAAACCTGCGCTCACTTCCCATGCTTACCGTGGAGAGCAGGAGTACGGGCAGACACCGTGTTATGCGGAAGAGCGCACGGTGTCTCCTGTACGGGTGCATAGCCCGGTGCAGGTTATTCCACCTCCCCGCACTGGGCGGGCTAGAGTGAGCATTGAGCCAAGTGCCATGAAGCCGGCTCTACATATCTGGCCTCCAGTACGTCTCCTCGGGCCGGTGTACATGGCACCAGCCTTACGCATGGTGTCCCCGGTTCGCCAACACAGCCCAGTGCGGGTTATTCCACCTCCCCGCACTGGACGGACTACGGGGAGCATGCAACCAGGTAAGGTTGGGCAGGCTCAGTGCTCAAGGGAGCCAGTACGCCTGCACGGTCCGGTATATCCGGCGCTACCTTCCCGCCCCAGCCCAGTACCACCAGTGCCTACACCACGCACCAGGCTTCCAGTGCGTCTCCAGAGCCCTGTTCCTCCTCCACGCACTCTCCCTGTGGTGCGTGTCTCCAGCCCAGTACCTCCAGTTCTGGCACCACGCACCAAGCCTCCTGTGCGTCTCCAGAGCCCTGTACGCACTGTTCCTTCTCCCCGCACTCGCCCTGAGGTGCGTGCCCTCAGCCCGGTACCACCAGTGCCGGTACCACGCACCAGGCCTTTAGTGCGCATCGAGAGTCCAGTGTGCCCTGTTCCTGCTCCCCGCACTAGCTTTGAGGTGCGTGTCTCCAGTCCGGTACCACCAGTTCCGGCACCACGCACCAGGCCTACTGTGCGCCTCAGCAGGTCAGAGTCGGCCGTCTGCTCAACGCCGCCTGCACTGCTCGTCTGTCCAGCGCCGTCTGAGCTGCCTGCCTGCCTAGCGCCGTCTGAACTACCTGCACTGCTCGTCTGCTCAACGCCGCCTGCACTGCTCGTCTGTCCAGCGCCGTCTGAGCTGCCTGCCTGCCTAGCGCCGTCTGAACTACCTGCACTGCTCGTCTGCTCAACGCCGCCTGCACTGCTCGTCTGTCCAGCGCCGTCTGAGCTGCCTGCCTGCCCAGCGCCGTCTGAACTGCCTGCACTGCTCGTCTGCTCAACGCCGCCTGCACTGCTCGTCTGCCCAGCGCCGTCTGAGCTGCCTGCACTGCCTGCCTGCCCAGCGCCGTCTGAACTGCCTGCCTGCCCAGCACCATCTGAGCCATCCGTCTGCCCAGCGCCGTCTGAGCCATCCGTCTGCCCAGCGCCGTCTGAGCCATCCGTCTGCCCAGCGCCATCTGAGCCATCCGTCTGCCCAGCGCCATCTGAGCCATCCGTCTGCCACGAGCCTTCAGAGCCGCCCGTCTGTCCCGAGCCATTAGAGCCGTCCGCCAGTCAGGAGCCGCTAGAGCCGTCCGTCAGTCAGGAGCTGCCAGAGCCGCCAGCCAGTCAGGAGCTGCCAGAGCCGCCAGCCAGTCAGGAGCTGCCAGAGCCGCCAGCCAGTCAGGAGCTGCCAGAGCCGCCAGCCAGTCAGGAGCTGCCAGAGCCGCCAGCCAGTCAGGAGCTGCCAGAGCCGCCAGCCAGTCAGGAGCTGTCAGAGCCGCCAGCCAGTCATGAGCTGCCTTCCAGTCATGAGCTGCCTTCCAGTCATGAGCTGCCTTCCAGTCATGAGCTGCCTTCCAGTCATGAGCTGCCCTACAGTCTAGAGCTGCCCTACAGTCATGAGCTGCCCTACAGTCATGAGCTGCCCTCCAGTCATGAGCTGCCCTTCAGTCATGAGCTGCCCTTCAGTCATGAGCTGCCCTTCAGTCATGAGCTGCCCTTCAGTCATGAGCTGCCCTCCAGTCATGAGCTGCCCTTCAGTCATGAGCTGCCCTCCAGTCATGAGCTGCCCTTCAGTCATGAGCTGCCCTTCAGTCATGAGCTGCCCTTCAGTCATGAGCTGCCCTCCAGTCATGAGCTGCCCTCCAGTCATGAGCTGCCCTCCAGTCATGAGCTGCCCTACAGTCATGAGCTGCCACTCAGTCCGGAGCTGCCACTCAGTCCGGAGCTGCCACTCAGTCCGGAGCTGCCACTCAGTCCGGAGCTGCCATTAGTCCAGAGTTGTCCCTCTGTCCTAAGCTACCTCTCTGTCCGGAGCGATTTCTCTGTCCTGAGCTACCTCTCTGTCCTGAGCTACCTCTCTGTCCTGAGCTACCTCTCTGTCCTGAGCTACCTCTCTGTCCTGAGCTACCTCTCTGTCCTGAGCTACCTCTCTGTCCAGCGCCGTCTGAGCTGCCTGCACTGCCTGCCTGCCCAGCGCCGTCTGAACTGCCTGCCTGAAGTTGTCCCTCTGTCCTAAGCTACCTCTCTGTCCGGAGCGATTTCTCTGTCCTGAGCTACCTCTCTGTCCTGAGCTACCTCTCTGTCCTGAGCTACCTCTCTGTCCTGAGCTACCTCTCTGTCCTGAGCTACCTCTCTGTCCTGAGCTACCTCTCTGCCCAGCGCCGTCTGAGCTGCCTGCACTGCCTGCCTGCCCAGCGCCGTCTGAACTGCCTGCCTGCCCAGCACCATCTGAGCCATCCGTCTGCCCAGCGCCGTCTGAGCCATCCGTCTGCCCAGCGCCGTCTGAGCCATCCGTCTGCCCAGCGCCATCTGAGCCATCCGTCTGCCCAGCGCCATCTGAGCAATCCGTCTGCCACGAGCCTTCAGAGCCGCCCGTCTGTCCCGAGCCATTAGAGCTGTCCGCCAGTCAGGAGCCGCTAGAGCCGTCCGTCAGTCAGGAGCTGCCAGAGCCGCCAGCCAGTCAGGAGCTGCCAGAGCCGCCAGCCAGTCAGGAGCTGCCAGAGCCGCCAGCCAGTCAGGAGCTGCCAGAGCCGCCAGCCAGTCAGGAGCTGCCAGAGCCGCCAGCCAGTCAGGAGCTGCCAGAGCCGCCAGCCAGTCAGGAGCTGTCAGAGCCGCCAGCCAGTCATGAGCTGCCTTCCAGTCATGAGCTGCCTTCCAGTCATGAGCTGCCTTCCAGTCATGAGCTGCCTTCCAGTCATGAGCTGCCCTACAGTCTAGAGCTGCCCTACAGTCATGAGCTGCCCTACAGTCATGAGCTGCCCTCCAGTCATGAGCTGCCCTTCAGTCATGAGCTGCCCTTCAGTCATGAGCTGCCCTTCAGTCATGAGCTGCCCTTCAGTCATGAGCTGCCCTTCAGTCATGAGCTGCCCTCCAGTCATGAGCTGCCCTTCAGTCATGAGCTGCCCTTCAGTCATGAGCTGCCCTTCAGTAATGAGCTGCCCTCCAGTCATGAGCTGCCCTCCAGTCATGAGCTGCCCTCCAGTCATGAGCTGCCCTCCAGTCATGAGCTGCCCTACAGTCATGAGCTGCCACTCAGTCCGGAGCTGCCACTCAGTCCGGAGCTGCCACTCAGTCCGGAGCTGCCACTCAGTCCGGAGCTGCCATTAGTCCAGAGTTGTCCCTCTGTCCTAAGCTACCTCTCTGTCCGGAGCGATTTCTCTGTCCTGAGCTACCTCTCTGTCCTGAGCTACCTCTCTGTCCTGAGCTACCTCTCTGTCCTGAGCTACCTCTCTGTCCTGAGCTACCTCTCGGTCCTGAGCTACCTCTCTGTCCTGAGCTACCTCTCGGTCCTGAGCTACCTCTCTGTCCTGAGCTACCTCTCGGTCCTGAGTTGTCTCCTCTATTTAGGAGGGGCCTTGGTGAAGGTTCCTGGACCATGGTCGGGGGCGAGGGTCGCCACTCAAAGGACGCTAAGGAGGGGGACAAAGACAGTGGTGGAGTGGTGTCCTCGTCCACCGCCGGAGCCGCCACCGCGGACAGATGCCCACCCAGACCCTCCCCTTGAGTTTTAGGGGTGCGCCCGGATTTCGCACCTTGATGGGGGGGGGGGGTAATGTCACGTTCCTGACCTGTTTTCTGTTGTTTTGTATGTGTTTAGTTGGTCAGGGCGTGAGTTGGGGTGGGTATTCTATGTTGTGTGTCTAGTTCGTCTGTTTCTGTGTTCAGCCTAATATGGTTCTCAATCAGAGACAGCTGTCAATCGTTGTCCCTGATTGAGAATCATATAAAGGTGGCTTGTTTTGTGTTGGGGATTGTGGGTGGTTGTTTCCTGTCTCTGTGTTTGTGTTCTGCACCAGATAGGACTGTCTCGGCTTTCACGTTTGTTATTTTGTTATTTGTTAATGTTCATTGTTTATTGTTTAATTAAACATGTTGAACACTAACTGCGCTGCATTTTGGTCCTCTCCTTCATCCCAGGAAGAAAGCCGTTACAATAATTTTTGGAAATGTAAAAAACAATTGTAAAAAATGTAAAGCTGAAATATATTGAGTCAATAAGTATTCAACCCCTTTGTTATGGAAAGCCTAAATAAGTTCAGGAGTCAAAATGTGCTGAACAAGTCAGATAATAAGTTGCATGGACTCAACGGGTGTGCAATAAAATCAAATCAAACTTTATTTGTCACATGACCTTAGACCTTAGACCTTACAGGGAAATGGTTACTGACACGCCCTTATCCAACAATGCAGTTCAAGAAAGAGTTAAGAAAATATTTACAGAATAAACTAAAGTAAAAAATAATAAAAAAGTAACACATTAAAATAACAATAACGAGGCTATATACAGGGGGTACCGGTACCGAGTCAGTGTGGAGGCTATATACAGGGGGTACCGGTACAGAGTCAATGTGGAGGCTATATACAGGGGGTACCGGTACAGAGTCAATGTGGAGGCTATATACAGGGGGTACCGGTACCGAGTCAGTGTGGAGGCTATATACAGGGGGTACCGGTACCGAGTCAGTGTGGAGGCTATATACAGGGGGTACCGGTACCGAGTCAGTGTGGAGGCTATATACAGGGGGTACCGGTACAGAGTCAATGTGGAGGCTATATACAGGGGGTACCGGTACAGAGTCAATGTGGAGGCTATATACAGGGGGTACCGGTACCGAGTCAGTGTGGAGGCTATATACAGGGGGTACCGGTACCAAGTCAGTGTGCGGGGCTACAGGTTAATTTGTAAATATAGGTAGGCGTGAAGTGACTATGCTTAGATAATTAACAGCGAGTAGCAGCAGTGTACAAAACAAATGGGGGGGGGGGGGGCCATGTACAGTAAATAGTCCGGTGGCCATTTTATAAATTGTTCAGCAGTCTTATGGCTTGGGGGTAGAAGCTGTTAAGGAGCCTTTTGGTCCTAGACTTGGCGCTCCGGTACCGTTTGCCGTGCGGTAGCAGAGAGAACAGTATTTGACTTGGGTGACTGGAGTCTCTGACATTTTTATGTGCTTTCCTCTGACACCGCCTAGTATAGAGGTCCTGGATGGCAGGAAGCTTGGACCCAGTGATGTACTGGGCCGTACTTACTACCCTTTGTCGGTCAGATGCCGAGCAGTCGCCAAACCAGGCGGTGATGCAACCGGTCAGGATGCTCTCGATGGTGCAGCTGTATATCTTTTTAAGGATCTGAGGACTCATGCCAAATCTTTTCAGTCTCCTGAGGGGGAATAGGCTTTGTGGTGCCCTCTTCACGACTGTCTTGGTGTGTTTGGGCCATGATAGTTTGTTGGTGATGTGGACACCAAGGAACTTGAAACTCTCGACCCGCTCCACACAGTCATAGTGTTTAACATTTATTTTTGAATGACTACCTCATCTCTGTACCCCACACGTACAATTATCTGTAAGGTCTCTCAGTCGAGCAGCGAATTTCAAACACACATTCAACCACAAAGACCAGGAAGATTTTCCAATGCCTTGCAAAGAAGGGCACATATTGGCAGATAGGTGAGAAAAAAGCAGACCTTGAATATCCCTTTCAGCATGTTGAAGTTATTCATTACACTTTGGATGGTGTATCAATACAACCAGTCACTACAAAGATACAGGCGTCCTTCCTAACTCAGCTGCCGGAAAGGAAGGAAACTGCTCAGGGATTTCTCCTTGAGGCCAATGGTGACTTTAAAACAGTTACGGAGTTTAATGGCTGTGATAGGAGAACACTGAGGATGGATCAACAACATTGTAGTTACTCCACAATACTAACCTAAATGACAGAGTGAAAAGAAGGAAGTCTGTACAGAAAACAAATATTCCTGTTTGCAACAAGGCACTAAACTAATAATGCAAAAAATGTGGCAAAGCAACTGACTTTTTGTCCTGAATACAACATGTTATATTTGGGACAAATCCAATACAACACATTACTGAGTACCACTCCATATTTTCAAGCATAGTGGTGGCTGCATCATGTTATGGGTATGCTTGTAATCCTTAAGGACTGGGGAGTTTTTCAGGATCAAAAAGAAAGGGAATGGAGTTAAGCACCGGCAAAACCCTAGAGGAAAACCTGGATCAGTCCGCTTTCCACCAGACACTGGGAGATGAATTCACCTTCCAGCAGAACAATAACCTAAAACACAAGGCCAAACCCTAGAGGAAAACCTGGTTCAGTCTGCTTTCCACCAGACACTGGGACATGAATTCACCTTCCAGCAGGACAATAACCTAAAACACAAGGCCAAACCCTAGACGAAAACCTGGTTCAGTCTACTTTCCACCAGACACTGGGAGATGAATTCACCTTTCAGCAGGACAATAACCTAAAACACAGGCAAAACCCTAGAGGAAAACCTGGTTCAGTCTGCTTTCCACCAGACACTGGGAGATGAATTCACCTTTCAGCAGGACAATAACCTTAAACACAAGGCCAAATCTACACTGGAGTTGTCACCAAGAATGTTCCCGAGTGGCCGAGTTACAGTTTTGACTTAAATCTACTTGAAAATCTATGGCAAGACCTAAAAATGGTTGTCTAGCAATGATCAACAACCAATTTGACAGAGCTTGAAGAATCTCGAAAATAATAATGGGAAAATGTTGCACAATCCAACTGTGGAAAGCTCTTAGAGACTTACCCAGAAAGACACAGCTGTAATCAATGCCAAAGGTGCTTGTAAAAAGTATTGACTCAGGGGTGTGAATATTTATGTAAATTCATAATTTCTCTATTCCATTTTCAATAAATTTGCATAGTTTTCACTTTGTCGTTATGGGGTACAGTGTGTAGACACGTGAGGAAATATATTTAATCCATTATGAAATCAGGCTGTAACAAAATGTGAAATAAGTCAAGGGGTATGAATACTTTCTGAAGGCACTTTAGCTACCTCAATTACCTGGTACCACTGCACATCGACTCAGTACTGGTACTCCCTGTATAAAGCCATGTTATTACCTGGTACTCTCTGTATATAGCCATGTTATTACCTGGTACTCCCTGTATATAGCCATGTTATTACCTGGTACTCCCTGTATAAAGCCATGTTATTACCTGGTACTCCCTGTATATAGCCATGTTATTACCTGGTACTCCCTGTATAAAGCCATGTTATTATCTGGTACTCCCTGTATATAGCCATGTTATTACCTGGTACTCCCTGTATATAGCCATGTTATTACCTGGTACTCCTTGTATATAGTCATGTTATTACCTGGTACTCCCTGTATATAGTCATGTTATTACCTGGTACTCCCTGTATAAAGCCATGTTATTACCTGGTACTCCCTGTATATAGCCATGTAATTACCTGGTACTCCCTGTATAAAGCCATGTTATTATCTGGTACTCCCTGTATATAGCCATGTTATTACCTGGTACTCCCTGTATATAGCCATGTTATTACCTGGTACTCCCTGTATAAAGCCATGTTATTATCTGGTACTCCCTGTATATAGCCATGTTATTACCTGGTACTCCCTGTATATAGCCATGTTATTACCTGGTACTCCCTGTATAAAGCCATGTTATTATCTGGTACTCCCTGTATATAGCCATGTTATTACCTGGTACTCCCTGTATATAGCCATGTTATTACCTGGTACTCCCTGTATAAAGCTATTGTCATGACGTGGCCCTCTATTGGATATAGCAAGCACCAACTCTCTCTCTCTCACCACCTCTCTCTTCACCCTACACCCAGGCTCTCTTATCTCAGGTCGTAAATTCCTGAGGAGACTCTCTTCCCCCCCCGGCCATGCGGTATAGAGAGGGTTCACAGTAGGACAAAGGAACTTCTTCTACATCACAGAACTTGAGAACTGAACAATGTCCATGTTTTGGAGAATGTGTAAACGGTCGGTGGCGAATCCAGCTACGACCGGTCCATTTTGTTTAGCGCTAGGGGTCAGATTATTTTAATTTTTTTAAATAACGTGCCCAACGTAAACGGACATTTTCTCTGGCCCAGATCGTAGAATATGCATATAATTTACAGATTGGGATAGAAAACACTCCAAAGTTTCCAAAACTGTCAAAATATTGTCTGTGAGTATAACAAAACTGATTCTGCAGGCGAAAACCTGAGAAAATCTAACCCGGAAGTGATATATATTTTTTTTCAATCTGTGTTTCCTGGCCAGTCTTTCTTCCATTTAAAGGGGTATCAACCAGACTCCTTTTCCAATGGCTTCCTCAGGCTGTGACCAGGCTTTAGACATAGTTTCAGGCTTATATTTTGAAAAATGAACGAGTTTTTTCAAAACTAGTCAAGTGTCCTCGGAATATTTCCTGCGCGCGCGGGAGGAGCTCACCATTTTCCTTTTCTCTCTTAATGAATAGGTTATGCTCCGGTTGAAATATTATCGATTATGTTTGTTAAAGACAACCTGAGGATTGATTATAAAAAACATTTGAAATGTTTCTACGACCATTTCGGATACTTTTTGGAATTTGTCGAACGGAACACGGCTTTTGTTTTCTCAACATAATGCGCAACCCAAATGGCGTTTTTTTGTGATTTTTATTTTGTGATATTTATTGAACAAAAAGAACATTTGTTGTGTAACTGGGAGTCTCGTGAGTGGAAACATCCGAAGATTATCTAAGGTAAGCGATTAATTTTATTGCTTTTATGACTTTCGTGACCATGCTAATTTGGGGCTAGCTGTTGTAGCATTGAAAGCTACACTCACAAAAGCTTGGATTTCTTTCGCTGTAAAATATATTTTCAAAATCTGACACGATAGGTGGATTAACAACAAGCTAAGCTGTGTTTTGGTATATTTCACTTGTGATTGCATGATTATAAATATTTTTAGTAATATTTATGCATTTGGCGCCCTGCAATTCTAGCGGTTGTTTAGGAAAGTGATCCCGTAAAAGGGATGCGTAGCGCAGAGAAGTTAATGTTTGTGACCTCATTGAGAGACAATACAGCCACATTACCATAAATCTGTTTATACAAGAGTCTCCGTTATGAGATTTGCATCTAATTATTGTATAAAATGAATGAGTAAAGATGAAACTATTTGTGAAATGATGTAATGTGATTTTAAACTGTTTAATGAAAGAGAATCCAATTCCCTTTGGAGTTTAACTAAGTCGTTGGCCCGCCCTATGAGCACAGACATTGATCTGGCGTCATGGGACAGCATTTTTACTGTTACGAATATAACCCCCAACTGGAGGAATTCCCTTCAGACCAGGGTACCTCGATAACCACGAGACGGCTATGGTTTGAGTAGAGACCATGCATTCCTCGGTTTTTGAATTCCTAACCAAACCACGTGGAGCATTGGCTACACTGGTGGAAATGGTTAAACTCTGAGACTATCGATACCGACAGAATTAGAGCAAATCTTCGATACTAATTACTAGTCTGTAGGTAGAATCCGACTGAATGCGAAGACCGACAACCGCCGAAACACCTATTCTATAAGATCATTTCAGAATGGGACTCTGAAGTATCCATTCTAATAATGAAAGACTTCATGGGAGAGAGAGAGAGAAGTTCAGATGAACTTTCCAACAGAAAGACGGACAATTCCAACAAAGATCATGACGACACACTGAGCGTAAATATATATATTGATTGCAAAGTATTCCCGAATGAGTGCGCGTTCATGTGCAAAGGATTAGCATTTCAATTATTATAATTATCAACTGTGTACAGTTATGGCCAGAAGTTTTGAGAATGACACAAATATTCATTTTCACAAAGTCTGCTGCCTCAGTTTGTATGATGGCAATTTGCATAATCTCCGGAATGTTATGAAGAGTGATCAGATGAATTGCAATTAATTGCAATGCAAATTTGCCATGCAAATGAACTGAATCCCCCAAAAACATTTCCACTGCATTTCAGCCCTGCCACAAAAGGACCAGCTGACATCATGTCAGTGATTCTCTCGTTAACACAGGTGTGAGTGTTGACGAGGACAAGGCTGGAGATCACTCTGTCATGCTGATTGAGTTTGAATAAAAGACTGGATGCTTCAAAAGGAGGGTGGTGCTTGGAATCATTGTTCTTCCTCTGTCAATCATGATTACCTGCAAGGAAACACGTGCCGTCATCATTGCTTTGCACAAAAAAGGATTCACAGGCAAGGATATTGCTGCCAGTAAGATTGCACCTAAATCAACAATTTATCGGATCATCAAGAACTTCAAGGAGAGCGTTTCAATTGTTGTGAAGAAGGCTTCAAGGCACCCAAGAAAGTCCAGCAAGCGCCAGGACCGTCTCCTAAAGTTGATTCAGCTGCGGGATCGGGGCACCACCAGTACAGAGCTTGCTCAGGAATGGCAGCAGGCAGGTGTGAGTGCATCTGCACGCACAGTGAGGCGAAGACTTTTGGAGGATGACCTGGTGTCAAGAAGGGCAGCAAAGAAGCCACTTCTCTCCAGGAAAAACATCAGGGACAGACTGATATTCGGCTCGGGGAACAAAACATTGATATTTTGGGTCCATGGCCAGGAAACTCCCCAGACCTTAATCCCATATAGAACTTATGGTCAATCCTCAAGAGGCGGGTGAACAAACAAAACCCCACAAATTCTGACAAACTCCAAGCATTGATTATGCAAGAATGGGCTGCCATCAGTCAGGATGTAGCCCAGAAGTTAATTGACAGCATGCCGGGGCGGATTGCAGAGGTCTTGAAAAAGAACGGTCAACACTGCAAATATTGACTCTTTTCATCAACTTTGTGTAATTGTCAATAAAAGCCTTTGACACTTATGAAATGCTTATAATTATACTTCAGTATTCCATAGTAACATCTGACAAAAATATCTAAAGACACTGAAGCAGCAAACTTTGTGTAAATGAATATTTGTGTCAACTTTTGGCCACGACTGTAGTGTATTTTGTCTGTCGCGTCCTTCTCAGTCCCTTTGTCTACCAAGCCGCCATATCGGTTTAGCTCACTAGGGCACATCACCTATCATTTCCTTGTAACCATATCTACTGTTTGTTTTTTATTTCTGTGATTTATTAGTTAGTTTGTAAATAAATGATTAAGACAATTGATGTATGGATGATTCATAGTGAAGACTGGGTTCATGCAGATAACAACAATTTACGACATTTGGAATGAGACTAACGTGAGGTAAAGAATAATTTATTAATTAGAAGACTAATTGATCAGATATTAAAATATCTTTATTAGGAAAATTATAACTTTGTAATGTGAAGATTTTCCTTGGTGCCCCGACTTCCTAGTTAATTACATTTATATGATTAGTTTAATCACGTAATAATAATTACAGAGAATTGATTTGATAAAATAACAGTCTTCAACTTAATGATGCCAAAGACACGACACCATGTTAATTTGACTATTCACTGCGTATTTATTTTTTATATATTTTTTAATTGTTTACATTTTTAATCTTTAACTCGGCACTGCATAGGAGATGAGAGGACAGGGAATATGAGGAGAGAAGAGAAGAGGAGAAGTGAAGAGAAGAGAAGAGAAGAGAAGAGAAGAGGAGAGGAGAGGAGAGGAGAGGAGAGGAGAGGAGAGGAGAAAGGAGAGAGGAGAAAGGAGAAGGGGAGGAGAGGAGAGGAGAGGAGAGAGAAGTAGAGGAAGAGAGAGGAGAGGAGAAGGGGAGGAGAGGAGAGAGAAGTAGAGGAGGAGAGGAGAGAGGAGAGGAGAAGAGGAGAGGAGAAGAGGAGAAGAGGAGAGTAGGAGAAAGGAGAGGAGGAGGAGGAGAGGAGAAGAAGAGAGAAGAGAGAAGGCTAACTCAGAGTGGCAGGCAAGTCCGTGTCAGAGGAGAGGGAAAGGAACCAGGGAAACATCCGTAATGGCACCCTATTCCCTGTATAGTGCACTACTGTTGACCAGTGCCATTTGGGACTCAGGGCAGGGTACAGGCTGGAGGAAATGCCTGAGCAGGGAACGCTCCACAGAGCTGCCAAGCTGAAAACACAGCGTGACAGAGCCAGGAAGGGCAAGACATAACACTTACACAGTCCAGGAAGCTGCACCAGAGGATTAGGGACATTTATCGCACAGCACAGTAACAAGGTGAGGTTACAACACAGTAACAAGGTGAGGTTATAGCACAGTAACAAGGTGAGGTTATAACACAGTAACAAGGTGAGGTTATAACACAGTAACAAGGTGAGGTTATAACACAGTAACACGGTGAGGTTATAGCACAGTAACAAGGT
Source organism: Salvelinus namaycush (assembly GCF_016432855.1). NCBI lineage: Eukaryota > Metazoa > Chordata > Actinopteri > Salmoniformes > Salmonidae > Salvelinus > Salvelinus namaycush. Next base: position 137,479 of record NW_024061240.1, read on the forward strand.
GAGGTTATAGCACAGTAACAAGGTGAGGTTATAGAAAAGTACCAAGGTGAGGTTATAACACAGTAACAAGGTGAGGTTATAGAACAGTAACAAGGTGAGGTTATAACACAGTAACAAGGTGAGGTTATAGCACAGTAACAAGGTGAGGTTATAGCACAGTAACAAGGTGAGGTTATAGCATAGTAACAAGGTGAGGTTATAGCACAGTAACAAGGTGAGGTTATAACACAGTAACAAGGTGAGGTTATAGCACAGTAACAAGGTGAGGTTATAGCACAGTAACAAGGTGAGGTTATAGCATAGTAACAAGGTGAGGTTATAGCACAGTAACAAGGTGAGGTTATAACACAGTAACAAGGTGAGGTTATAGCACTGTAACAAGGTGAGGTTATAGCACAGTAACAAGGTGAGGTTATAGAACAGTACCAAGGTGAGGTTATAACACAGTAACACGGTGAGGTTATAGCACAGTAAGAAGGTGTGGTTATAACACAGTAACAAGGTGAGGTTATAGCAGAGTAACAAGGTGAGGTTATAGCACAGTAACAAGGTGAGGTTATAGCACAGTAACAAGGTGAGGTTATAGCACAGTAACACGGTGAGGTTATAGCACAGTAAGAAGGTGTGGTTATAACACAGTAACAAGGTGAGGTTATAGCACAGTAACAAGGTGAGAATATAGCACAGTAACAAGGTGAGGTTATAACACAGTAACAAGGTGAGGTTATAACACAGTAACAAGGTGAGGTTATAACACAGTAACAAGGTGAGGTTATAGCACAGTAACAAGGTGAGGTTATAGCACAGTAACAAGGTGAGTTTATAGAACAGTACCAAGGTGAGGTTATAGCACAGTAACAAGGTGAGGTTATAGCACAGTAACAAGGTGAGGTTATAGCATAGTAACAAGGTGAGGTTATAGCACAGTAACAAGGTGAGGTTATAGCATAGTAACAAGGTGAGGTTATAGCACTGTAACAAGGTGAGGTTATAACACAGTAACAAGGTGAGGTATATAGCACAGTAACAAGGTGAGGTTATAGCACAGTAACAAGGTGAGGTTATAGCACAGTAACAAGGTGAGAATATAGCACAGTAACAAGGTGAGGTTATAGCACAGTAACAAGGTGAGGTTATAGCACAGTAACAAGGTGAGGTTATAGCACAGTAACAAGTTGAGGTTATAACACAGTAACAAGGTGAGGTTATAGCACAGTAACAAGGTGAGGTTATAGCATAGTAACAAGGTGAGGTTATAACACATTAACAAGGTGAGGTTATAGCACTGTAACAAGGTGAGGTTATAACACAGTAACAAGGTGAGGTTATAGCACTGTAACAAGGTGAGGTTATAGCACAGTAACAAGTTGAGGTTATAACACAGTAACAAGGTGAGGTTATAACACATTAACAAGGTGAGGTTATAGCACTGTAACAAGGTGAGGTTATAGCAAAGTAACAAGGTGAAGTTATAACACAGTAACAAGGTGAGGTTATAGCACAGTAACAAGGTGAGGTTATAGCACAGTAACAAGGTGAGATTATAACACGGTAACAATGTGAGGTTATAACACAGTAACAAGGTGAGGTTATAGCACTGTAACAAGGTGAGGTTATAGCAAAGTAACAAGGTGAAGTTATAACACAGTAACAAGGTGAGGTTATAGCACAGTAACAAGGTGAGGTTATAGCACAGTAACAAGGTGAGGTTATAACACAGTAACACGGTGAGGTTATAGCACTGTAACAAGGTGAGGTTATAGCACAGTAACAAGGTGAGGTTATAGCACAGTAACAAGGTGAGAATATAGCACAGTAACAAGGTGAGGTTATAACACAGTAACAAGGTGAGGTTATAACACAGTAACAAGGTGAGGTTATAACACAGTAACAAGGTGAGGTTATAGCACAGTAACAAGGTGAGGTTATAGCACAGTAACAAGGTGAGGTTATAGCACAGTAACAAGGTGAGGTTATAACACAGTAACAAGGTGAGGTTATAACACAGTAACAAGGTGAGGTTATAGCACAGTAACAAGGTGAGGTTATAGCACAGTAACAAGGTGAGAATATAGCACAGTAACAAGGTGAGGTTATAACACAGTAACAAGGTGAGGTTATAACACAGTAACAAGGTGAGGTTATAACACAGTAACAAGGTGAGGTTATAGCACAGTAACAAGGTGAGGTTATAGCACAGTAACAAGGTGAGTTTATAGAACAGTACCAAGGTGAGGTTATAACACAGTAACAAGGTGAGGTTATAGCACAGTAACAAGGTGAGGTTATAGCATAGTAACAAGGTGAGGTTATAGCACAGTAACAAAGTGAGGTTATAACACAGTAACAAGTTGAGGTTATAACACATTAACAAGGTGATGGTATAGCACTGTAACAAGGTGAGGTTATAGCACAGTAACAAGGTGAAGTTATAACACAGTAACAAGGTGAGGTTATAGCACTGTAACAAGGTGAGGTTATAACACAGTAACAAGGTGAGGTTATAACACAGTAACAAGGTGAAGTTATAACACAGTAACAAGGTGAGGTTATAGCACAGTAACAAGGTGAGGTTATAGCACTGTAACAAGGTGAGGTTATAGCAATGTAACAAGGTGAGGTTATAGCACAGTAACAAGGTGAGGTTATAGCACAGTAACAAGGTGAGAATATAGCACAGTAACAAGGTGAGGTTATAACACAGTAACAAGGTGAGGTTATAACACAGTAACAAGGTGATGTTATAACACAGTAACAAGGTGAGGTTATAGCACAGTAACAAGGTGAGGTTATAGCACAGTAACAAGGTGAGGTTATAGCATAGTAACAAGGTGAGGTTATAGCACAGTAACAAGGTGAGGTTATAACACAGTAACAAGGTGAGGTTATAGCACAGTAACAAGGTGAGGTTATAGCACAGTAACATGGTGAGGTTATAGCATAGTAACAAGGTGAGGTTATAGCACAGTAACAAGGTGAGGTTATAACACAGTAACAAGGTGAGGTTATAGCACTGTAACAAGGTGAGGTTATAGCACAGTAACAAGGTGAGGTTATAGAACAGTACCAAGGTGAGGTTATAACACAATAACACGGTGAGGTTATAGCACAGTAAGAAGGTGTGGTTATAACACAGTAACAAGGTGAGGTTATAGCAGAGTAACAAGGTGAGGTTATAGCACAGTAACAAGGTGAGGTTATAACACAGTAACAAGGTGAGGTTATAGCACAGTAACAAGGTGAGGTTATAGCACAGTAACAAGGTGAGGTTATAGCATAGTAACAAGGTGAGGTTATAGCACAGTAACAAGTTGAGGTTATAACACAGTAACAAGGTGAGGTTATAACACATTAACAAGGTGAGGTTATAGCACTGTAACAAGGTGAGGTTATAGCAAAGTAACAAGGTGAAGTTATAACACAGTAACAAGGTGAGGTTATAGCACAGTAACAAGGTGAGGTTATAGCACAGTAACAAGGTGAGATTATAACACGGTAACAATGTGAGGTTATAACACAGTAACAAGGTGAGGTTATAGCACTGTAACAAGGTGAGGTTATAGCAAAGTAACAAGGTGAAGTTATAACACAGTAACAAGGTGAGGTTATAGCACAGTAACAAGGTGAGGTTATAGCACAGTAACAAGGTGAGGTTATAACACAGTAACAAGGTGAGGTTATAGCACAGTAACAAGGTGAGGTTATAGCACAGTAACAAGGTGAGGTTATAGCATAGTAACAAGGTGAGGTTATAGCACAGTAACAATGTGAGGTTATAACACATTTACAAGGTGAGGTTATAGTACTGTAACAAGGTGAGGTTATAGCACAGTAACAAGGTGAGGTTATAGCATAGTAACAAGGTGAGGTTATAGCACAGTAACAAGGTGAGGTTATAACACAGTAACAAGGTGAGGTTATAGCACTGTAACAAGGTGAGGTTATAGCACAGTAACAAGGTGAGGTTATAGAACAGTACCAAGGTGAGGTTATAACACAGTAACACGGTGAGGTTATAGCACAGTAAGAAGGTGTGGTTATAACACAGTAACAAGGTGAGGTTATAGCAGAGTAACAAGGTGAGGTTATAGCACAGTAACAAGGTGAGGTTATAACACAGTAACAAGGTGAGGTTATAGCACAGTAACAAGGTGAGGTTATAGCACAGTAACAAGGTGAGGTTATAGCACAGTAACAAGGTGAGGTTATAGCACAGTAACAAGGTGAGGTTATAACACAGTAACAAGGTGAGGTTATGTCATAGTAACAAGTTGAGGTTATAGCACAGTAACACGGTGAGGTTATAACACAGTAACAAGGTGAGGTTATAGCACAGTAACAAGGTGAGGTTATAACACAGTAACAAGGTGAGGTTATAGCACAGTACCAAGGTGAGGTTATAACACAGTAACACGGTGAGGTTATAGCACAGTAAGAAGGTGTGGTTATAACACAGTAACAAGGTGAGGTTATAGCAGAGTAACAAGGTGAGGTTATAGCACAGTAACAAGGTGAGGTTATAACACAGTAACAAGGTGAGGTTATAGCACAGTAACAAGGTGAGGTTATAGCACAGTAACAAGGTGAGGTTATAGCACAGTAACAAGGTGAGGTTATAGCACAGTAACAAGGTGAGGTTATAACACAGTAACAAGGTGAGGTTATGTCATAGTAACAAGTTGAGGTTATAGCACAGTAACACGGTGAGGTTATAACACAGTAACAAGGTGAGGTTATAACACAGTAACAAGGTGAGGTTATAACACAGTAACACGGTGAGGTTATAGCACAGTAACAAGGTGAGGTTATAGCACAGTAACAAGGTGAGGTTATAACACAGTAACAAGGTGAGGTATATAGCACAGTAACAAGGTGAGGTTATAAAACAGTACCAAGGTGAGGTTATAACACAGTAACAAGGTGAGGTTATAGCACAGTAACAAGGTGAGGTTATAACACAGTAACAAGGTGAGGTTATAGCACAGTAACAAGGTGAGGTTATAGCACAGTAACAAGGTGAGGTTATAGCACAGTAACAAGGTGAGTTTATAGCAATGTAACAAGGTGAGGTTATAGCACAGTAACAAGGTGAGGTTATAGCACAGTAACAAGGTGAGGTTATAGCACAGTAACAAGGTGAGGTTATAGCACAGTAACAAGGTGAGGTTATAACACAGTAACAAGGTGAGGTTATGTCATAGTAACAAGTTGAGGTTATAGCACAGTAACACGGTGAGGTTATAACACAGTAACAAGGTGAGGTTATAACACAGTAACAAGGTGAGGTTATAACACAGTAACACGGTGAGGTTATAGCACAGTAACAAGGTGAGGTTATAGCACAGTAACAAGGTGAGGTTATAACACAGTAACAAGGTGAGGTTATAGCACAGTAACAAGGTGAGGTTATAGCACAGTAACAAGGTGAGGTTATAGCATAGTAACAAGGTGAGGTTATAGCACAGTAACAAGGTGAGGTTATAACACAGTAACAAGGTGAGGTTATAGCACAGTAACAAGGTGAGGTTATAACACAGTAACAAGGTGAGGTTATAGCACAGTAACAAGGTGAGGTTATAGCACAGTAACAAGGTGAGGTTATAGCATAGTAACAAGGTGAGGTTATAGCACAGTAACAAGGTGAGGTTATAACACAGTAACAAGGTGAGGTTATAGCACTGTAACAAGGTGAGGTTATAGCAAAGTAACAAGGTGAGGTTATAGAACAGTACCAAGGTGAGGTTATAACACAGTAACACGGTGAGGTTATAGCACAGTAAGAAGGTGTGGTTATAACACAGTAACAAGGTGAGGTTATAGCAGAGTAACAAGGTGAGGTTATAGCACAGTAACAAGGTGAGGTTATAACACAGTAACAAGGTGAGGTTATAGCACAGTAACAAGGTGAGGTTATAGAACAGTAACGAGGTGAGGTTATAACACAGTAACAAGGTGAGGTTATAGCACAGTAACAAGGTGAGGTTATAGAACAGTACCAAGGTGAGGTTATAACACAGTAACAAGGTGAGGTTATAGCACAGTAACAAGGTGAGGTTATAACACAGTAACAAGGTGAGGTTATAGCACAGTAAGAAGGTGTGGTTATAACACAGTAACAAGGTGAGGTTATAGCAGAGTAACAAGGTGAGGTTATAGCACAGTAACAAGGTGAGGTTATAACACAGTAACAAGGTGAGGTTATAGCACAGTAACAAGGTGAGGTTATAGCACAGTAACAAGGTGAGGTTATAGCACAGTAACAAGGTGAGGTTATAGCACAGTAACAAGGTGAGGTTATAACACAGTAACAAGGTGAGGTTATGTCATAGTAACAAGTTGAGGTTATAGCACAGTAACACGGTGAGGTTATAACACAGTAACAAGGTGAGGTTATAACACAGTAACAAGGTGAGGTTATAACACAGTAACACGGTGAGGTTATAGCACAGTAACAAGGTGAGGTTATAGCACAGTAACAAGGTGAGGTTATAACACAGTAACAAGGTGAGGTATATAGCACAGTAACAAGGTGAGGTTATAAAACAGTACCAAGGTGAGGTTATAACACAGTAACAAGGTGAGGTTATAGCACAGTAACAAGGTGAGGTTATAACACAGTAACAAGGTGAGGTTATAGCACAGTAACAAGGTGAGGTTATAGCACAGTAACAAGGTGAGGTTATAGCACAGTAACAAGGTGAGTTTATAGCAATGTAACAAGGTGAGGTTATAGCACAGTAACAAGGTGAGGTTATAGCACAGTAACAAGGTGAGGTTATAGCACAGTAACAAGGTGAGGTTATAGCACAGTAACAAGGTGAGGTTATAACACAGTAACAAGGTGAGGTTATGTCATAGTAACAAGTTGAGGTTATAGCACAGTAACACGGTGAGGTTATAACACAGTAACAAGGTGAGGTTATAACACAGTAACAAGGTGAGGTTATAACACAGTAACACGGTGAGGTTATAGCACAGTAACAAGGTGAGGTTATAGCACAGTAACAAGGTGAGGTTATAACACAGTAACAAGGTGAGGTTATAGCACAGTAACAAGGTGAGGTTATAGCACAGTAACAAGGTGAGGTTATAGCATAGTAACAAGGTGAGGTTATAGCACAGTAACACGGTGAGGTTATAACACAGTAACAAGGTGAGGTTATAGCACAGTAACAAGGTGAGGTTATAACACAGTAACAAGGTGAGGTTATAGCATAGTAACAAGGTGAGGTTATAGCACAGTAACAAGGTGAGGTTATAACACAGTAACAAGGTGAGGTTATAGCACTGTAACAAGGTGAGGTTATAGCAAAGTAACAAGGTGAGGTTATAGAACAGTACCAAGGTGAGGTTATAACACAGTAACACGGTGAGGTTATAGCACAGTAAGAAGGTGTGGTTATAACACAGTAACAAGGTGAGGTTATAGCAGAGTAACAAGGTGAGGTTATAGCACAGTAACAAGGTGAGGTTATAACACAGTAACAAGGTGAGGTTATAGCACAGTAACAAGGTGAGGTTATAGAACAGTAACGAGGTGAGGTTATAACACAGTAACAAGGTGAGGTTATAGCACAGTAACAAGGTGAGGTTATAGAACAGTACCAAGGTGAGGTTATAACACAGTAACAAGGTGAGGTTATAGCACAGTAACAAGGTGAGGTTATAACACAGTAACAAGGTGAGGTTATAGCACAGTAAGAAGGTGTGGTTATAACACAGTAACAAGGTGAGGTTATAGCAGAGTAACAAGGTGAGGTTATAGCACAGTAACAAGGTGAGGTTATAACACAGTAACAAGGTGAGGTTATAGCACAGTAACAAGGTGAGGTTATAGCACAGTAACAAGGTGAGGTTATAGCACAGTAACAAGGTGAGGTTATAGCACAGTAACAAGGTGAGGTTATAACACAGTAACAAGGTGAGGTTATGTCATAGTAACAAGTTGAGGTTATAGCACAGTAACACGGTGAGGTTATAACACAGTAACAAGGTGAGGTTATAACACAGTAACAAGGTGAGGTTATAACACAGTAACACGGTGAGGTTATAGCACAGTAACAAGGTGAGGTTATAGCACAGTAACAAGGTGAGGTTATAACACAGTAACAAGGTGAGGTATATAGCACAGTAACAAGGTGAGGTTATAAAACAGTACCAAGGTGAGGTTATAACACAGTAACAAGGTGAGGTTATAGCACAGTAACAAGGTGAGGTTATAACACAGTAACAAGGTGAGGTTATAGCACAGTAACAAGGTGAGGTTATAGCACAGTAACAAGGTGAGGTTATAGCACAGTAACAAGGTGAGTTTATAGCAATGTAACAAGGTGAGGTTATAGCACAGTAACAAGGTGAGGTTATAGCACAGTAACAAGGTGAGGTTATAGCACAGTAACAAGGTGAGGTTATAGCACAGTAACAAGGTGAGGTTATAACACAGTAACAAGGTGAGGTTATGTCATAGTAACAAGTTGAGGTTATAGCACAGTAACACGGTGAGGTTATAACACAGTAACAAGGTGAGGTTATAACACAGTAACAAGGTGAGGTTATAACACAGTAACACGGTGAGGTTATAGCACAGTAACAAGGTGAGGTTATAGCACAGTAACAAGGTGAGGTTATAACACAGTAACAAGGTGAGGTTATAGCACAGTAACAAGGTGAGGTTATAGCACAGTAACAAGGTGAGGTTATAGCATAGTAACAAGGTGAGGTTATAGCACAGTAACACGGTGAGGTTATAACACAGTAACAAGGTGAGGTTATAGCACAGTAACAAGGTGAGGTTATAACACAGTAACAAGGTGAGGTTATAGCACAGTAACAAGGTGAGGTTATAGCACAGTAACAAGGTGAGGTTATAGCATAGTAACAAGGTGAGGTTATAGCACAGTAACAAGGTGAGGTTATAACACAGTAACAAGGTGAGGTTATAGCACTGTAACAAGGTGAGGTTATAGCAAAGTAACAAGGTGAGGTTATAGAACAGTACCAAGGTGAGGTTATAACACAGTAACACGGTGAGGTTATAGCACAGTAAGAAGGTGTGGTTATAACACAGTGACAAGGTGAGGTTATAGCAGAGTAACAAGGTGAGGTTATAGCACAGTAACAAGGTGAGGTTATAACACAGTAACAAGGTGAGGTTATAGCACAGTAACAAGGTGAGGTTATAGAACAGTAACGAGGTGAGGTTATAACACAGTAACAAGGTGAGGTTATAGCACAGTAACAAGGTGAGGTTATAGAACAGTACCAAGGTGAGGTTATAACACAGTAACAAGGTGAGGTTATAGCACAGTAACAAGGTGAGGTTATAACACAGTAACAAGGTGAGGTTAATGCACAGTAACATGGTGAGGTTAAAGCACAGTAACAAGGTGAGGTTATAGCACAGTAACAAGGTGAGTTTATAGCAATGTAACAAGGTGAGGTTATAGCACAGTAACAAGGTGAGGTTATAGCACAGTAACAAGGTGAGGTTATAGCACAGTAACAAGGTGAGGTTATAGAACAGTACCAAGGTGAGGTTATAACACAGTAACAAGGTGAGGTTATAACACAGTAACATGGTGAGGTTATAGCACAGTAACAAGGTGAGGTCATGGCACAGTAACAAGGTGAGGTTATAGCACAGTAACAAGGTGAGGTTATAGCACAGTAACAAGGTGAGGTTATAGCACAGTAACAAGGTGAGGTTATAACACAGTAACAAGGTGAGGTTATGTCATAGTAACAAGTTGAGGTTATAGCACAGTAACACGGTGAGGTTATAACACAGTAACAATGTGAGGTTATAACACAGTAACAAGGTGAGGTTATAACACAGTAACACGGTGAGGTTATAGCACAGTAACAAGGTGAGGTATATAGCACAGTAACAAGGTGAGGTTATAGCACAGTAACAAGGTGAGGTATATAGCACAGTAACACGGTGAGGTTATAACACAGTAACAAGGTGAGGTTATAACACAGTAACAAGGTGAGGTTATAACACAGTAACAAGGTGAGGTTATAGCACAGTAACAAGGTGAGGTTATAGCACAGTAACAAGGTGAGTTTATAGCAATGTAACAAGGTGAGGTTATAGCACAGTAACAAGGTGAGGTTATAGAACAGTAACAAGGTGAGGTTATAGCACAGTAACACGGTGAGGTTATAACACAGTAACAATGTGAGGTTATAACACAGTAACAAGGTGATGTTATAACACAGTAACAAGGTGAGGTTATAACACAGTAACAAGGTGAGGTTATAACACAGTAACAAGGTGAGGTTATAACACAGTAACAAGGTGAGGTTATAACACAGTAACACGGTGAGGTTATAACACAGTAACAAGGTGCATCTGAGGTTATAACACATTAACAAGGTGAGGTTATAACACAGTAACAAGGTGCATCTGAGGTTATAACACAGTAACAAGGTGAGGTTATAACACAGTAACAAGGTGCATCTGAGGTTATAGCACAGTAACAAGGTGCATCTGAGGTTATAACACAGTAACAAGGTGAGGTTATAACACAGTAACAAGGTGAGGTTATAACACAGTAACAAGGTGAGGTTATAACACAGTAACAAGGTGAGGTTATAACACAGTAACAAGGTGCATCTGAGGTGGACAGGATCACCAGGGACTAAAAGTGAAAGCACGGTGTTGAGTGTTGACATTAAGGAAGGAGAGGAGAGTGGACACAAGGAATCAAGGAAAGACTAATTGAGAAAGAGCCTGGATGCAGCCGAGGTCGAAAGGAGGTCAACGGGAGTGCAAGAGGTACAATGGGCTGTAGGTTGGGCTGTAGGTTGGGCTGTAGGTTGGGCTGTAGGTTGGGCTGTAGGTTGGGCTGTAGGTTGACATTTATAAACACATGAATTGGGTTATGTCTGACAGAAATCGAAGCCACGTGTTCATACATCACTGCTTGTTGTTTAGCCCAGAGAGGAACACAGCTGTGTAACCTTTCCAAGTTCAACAAGTTCTGGGAGTCAAAAAAAAAAGAAGTGAAATCACAGTCACAGAACCAACATCTTCACTTTACATAGAAAACCAGAGATATTGGGAAAATTTGTGTGATAGTAGTGTGATATTAGACCCCAGTAGAACACAGTAGGCCACAGTAGGTTTCAGAAGACCCCAGTAGATACCAGTAGTCCCCAGTAGGAGGTCCCAGTAGACTCCTGTAGGTCCAAGTAGACCCCAGTAGGTCCCAGTTGGCCACAGTAGACCCCAGTACACCCCAATATGTCCCAGTAGATCCCAGTAGTCCCCAGTAGGAGGTCCCAGTAGACTCCTGTAGGCCCCAGTAGACCCCAGTAGGTCACAGTAGGTCCCAGTAGACCCCAGTAGACCCCAGTAGGTCCAAGTAGACCCCAGTAGACCCCAGTAGACTCCTGTAGGCCCCAGTAGGTCCCTGTAGGCCCCAGTAGTCCCCAGTAGACCCCAGTAAATCCCAGTAGGCCCCAGTAGGTCCCAGTAGACCCCAGTAGGTCCTTGTAGGCCCCAGTAGGTCCCAGTAGACCCCAGTAGTCCCCAGTAGACCCCACTAGGCCCCAGTAGGCCCCAGTAGGTCCCAGTAGACCCCAGTAGGTCCCAGTAGGTCCCAGTAGGTCCCAGTAGGTCCCAGTAGACCCCAGTAGGCCCCAGTAGACCCCAGTAGGCCCCAGTAGGTCCCAGTAGACCCCAGTAGGTCCCTGTAGGCCCCAGTAGACCCCAGTAGGTCCCTGTAGGCCCCAGTAGGCCCCAGTAGGTCCCAGTAGACCCCAGTAGGTCCCAGTAGACCCCAGTAGGTCCCTGTAGGCCCCAGTAGGTCCCAGTAGACCCCAGTAGACCCCAGTAGGTCCCTGTAGGCCCCAGTAGACCCCAGTAGGTCCCAGTAGACCCCAGTAGGCCCCAGTGGGTCCCAGTAGACCCCAGTAGGTCCCTGTAGGCCTCAGTAGACCCCAATAGACCCCAGTAGGCCCCAATAGGTCCCAGTAGACCCCAGTAGGTCCCAGTAGGTCACTGTTCACTTCATCCTCTGATCTTCTGTCTGAATGAATAGAAAACCATCTGTTGAAATATGAAATATTGACAAACATCTGACAAATCAGAGTAGAGCAGTGGTGGAATCGGTGGAATCGGATCTGCACTCAGTAGGGTTCAAATATTATCCAGCATAAACCAATCAGCAGTAACGTAGACCCTTGGGAGGATAGATCAGACTTCAGTAGAGTCTATGTTGGTTTTTAGAGCTGGTATCTCCTGGTATAATTTCTTCTGACCTTCAGCTAACCTTTCAGTAGCTAACCTTCAGTTAACATTAGCATTAAAACATTAGCATTTCAAGTTAGCGTTTCCACGTTAGCATTTCAACGTTAGCATTTCAGCATTAGCATTTAAACATTAGCATTTCAACATTAGCGTTTCAGCATTAGCATTTCAACGTTAGCGTTTCAAAATGAGCGTCTCAACATTAGCATTTAAACATTAGCATTTCAACATTAGCATTTCAACATTAGCATTTCAACATTAGCATTTCAACATTAGCATTTCAGAAAGCAAATACTACATTCATACAAAACAACATGTAAATGTTATGGGAAACCTTTTAGCTCTCGAATGGAGCTACGGTCTAAGGCACTGCATCGCAGTGCTAGAGGCGTCACTACAGACCCTGGTTCGATCCCGGGCTGTTCCACAACCGGCCGTGATCGGGAGTCCTATAGGGCGGCGCACAATGGGCCCAGTGTCGTCCGTGTTAGGGGAGGGTTTGGCCGGGGGAGGCCGTCATTGTAAAATAAGAATATGTTCTTAACTGACTAGCCCAGTTAAATAAAGGTTACATAAAAATAAATTAAATAAAGGTCACATAGTGAGTTCTCTCCTACAGCTCAACCCTGTCACATTGAGAAATCATTGTCTGTTAGCATCCCAAATGGCATCATATTTCCTATATAGTGCACTACTTTAGACCAGAGCCCTATTCCCTATATAGTGCACTACTTTAGACCAGAGCCCTATTCCCTATATAGTGCACTACTTTAGACCAGAGCCCTGTTCCCTATATAGTGCACTACTATAGACCAGAGCCCTATTCCCTATATAGTGCACTACTTTAGACCAGAGCCCTATTCCCTATATAGTGCACTACTTTAGACCAGAGCCCTATTCCCTATATAGTGCACTACTTTAGACCAGAGCCCTATTCCTTATATAGTGCACTACTTTAGACCAGAGCCCTATTCCTTATATAGTGCACTACTTTAGACCAGAGCCCTATTCCCTATATAGTGCCCTACTTTGATCCAAAGCCCTTTGGGAGATAGGGTGCCATTTGGTACACAGTGTTGTAGAGGTTTATCTGAGGTGACCAGTGCCATGTGTTGAGTAATGGCTTCTCTCCTGTTGGCTCTGCTCTCTATCAGTAACCAGGATGGATATCTCCCTCTGAGGAACACAAGGAAACTAATTGTCCATTTGGGCTCTGAGGAATCCAATCCAATACCAGCACAGATACTGCTGGGAACCAGCCGGTTTACTTCCTGGATTGAGCTAGTATACGTGGCTGAGTAGGAGAAATAACATTTTGCTACAGAGTTTAAAGGAAGCCATATATTTGTCTTGGCTGAACTAAATCATTCCAACATGATCCAAACATAATACCAACATGATGCCAACGTGATGCCAACGTGATCCCAACGTGATGCCAACGTGATCCCAATGTGATGCCAATGTGATGCCAACGTGATGCCAATGTGATGCCAACGTGATCCCAACGTGATGCCAACGTGATCCCAACGTGATGCCAACGTGATCCCAACGTGATGCCAACGTGATGCCAACGTGATGCCAACGTGATGCCAACGTGATACCAACGTGATACCAACGTGATCCCAACATGTTACCAACGTGATCCCAACGTGATGCCGACGTGATGCCAACGTGATCCCGACGTGATGCCGACGTGATCCAGGCGTGATGTAACCTCTTCCTGTTCACATCAACAGTCTACCTTCCAGTCAGACCTCTTCCTGTTCATAACAGCAGTCTATCTACCAGTCAGACCTCTTCCTGTTCATAACAGCAGTCTATCTTCCAGTCAGACCTCTTCCTGTTCATAACAGCAGTCTATCTTCCAGTCAGACCTCTTCCTGTTCATAACAGCAGTCTATCTTCCAGTCAGACCTCTTCCTGTTCATAACAGCAGTCTATCTTCCTGTCAGACCTCTTCCTGTTCATAACAGCAGTCTATCTTCCAGTCAGACCTCTTCCTGTTCATAACAGCAGTCTATCTACCAGTCAGACCTCTTCCTGTTCATAACAGCAGTCTATCTACCAGTCAGACCTCTTCCTGTTCATAACAGCAGTCTATCTTCCGGTCAGACCTCTTCCTGTTCATAACAGCAGTCTATCTTCCAGTCAGACCTCTTCCTGTTCATAACAGCAGTCTATCTTCCAGTCAGACCTCTTCCTGTTCATAACAGCAGTCTATCTTCCAGTCAGACCTCTTCCTGTTCATAACAGCAGTCTATCTTCTGGTCAGACCTCTTCCTGTTCATAACAGCAGTCTATCTTCCAGTCAGACCTCTTCCTGTTCATAACAGCGGTCTATCTTCCGGTCAGACCTCTTCCTGTTCATAACAGCAGTCTATCTTCCAGTCAGACCTCTTCCTGTTCATAACAGCAGTCTATCTTCCAGTCAGACCTCTTCCTGTTCATAACAGCAGTCTATCTTCCAGTCAGACCTCTTCCTGTTCATAACAGCAGTCTATCTTCCAGTCAGACCTCTTCCTGTTCATAACAGCAGTCTATCTTCTGGTCAGACCTCTTCCTGTTCATAACAGCAGTCTATCTTCCAGTCAGACCTCTTCCTGTTCATAACAGCAGTCTATCTTCAGGTCAGACCTCTTCCTGTTCATAACAGCAGTCTATCTTCCAGTCAGACCTCTTCCTGTTCATAACAGCAGTCTATCTTCTGGTCAGACCTCTTCCTGTTCATAACAGCAGTCTATCTTCCTGTCAGACCTCTTCCTGTTCATAACAGCAGTCTATCTTCCTGTCAGACCTCTTCCTGTTCATAACAGCAGTCTATCTTCCGGTCAGACCTCTTCCTGTTCATAACAGCAGTCTATCTTCCAGTCAGACCTCTTCCTGTTCATAACAGCAGTCTATCTTCCAGTCAGACCTCTTCCTGTTCATAACAGCAGTCTATCTTCTGGTCAGACCTCTTCCTGTTCATAACAGCAGTCTATCTACCAGTCAGACCTCTTCCTGTTCATAACAGCAGTCTATCTTCCAGTCAGACCTCTTCCTGTTCATAACAGCAGTCTATCTTCCAGTCAGACCTCTTCCTGTTCATAACAGCAGTCTATCTTCCAGTCAGACCTCTTCCTGTTCATAACAGCAGTCTATCTTCCAGTCAGACCTCTTCCTGTTCATAACAGCAGTCTATCTACCAGTCAGACCTCTTCCTGTTCATAACAGCAGTCTATCTTCCTGTCAGACCTCTTCCTGTTCATAACAGCAGTCTATCTTCCTGTCAGACCTCTTCCTGTTCATAACAGCAGTCTATCTTCCTGTCAGACCTCTTCCTGTTCATAACAGCAGTCTATCTTCTGGTCAGACCTCTTCCTGTTCATAACAGCAGTCTATCTTCCAGTCAGACCTCTTCCTGTTCATAACAGCAGTCTATCTTCCAGTCAGACCTCTTCCTGTTCATAACAGCAGTCTATCTTCCAGTCAGACCTCTTCCTGTTCATAACAGCAGTCTATCTTCCAGTCAGACCTCTTCCTGTTCATAACAGCAGTCTATCTTCCAGTCAGACCTCTTCCTGTTCATAACAGCAGTCTATCTACCAGTCAGACCTCTTCCTGTTCATAACAGCAGTCTATCTTCCAGTCAGACCTCTTCCTGTTCATAACAGCAGTCTATCTTCCAGTCAGACCTCTTCCTGTTCATAACAGCAGTCTATCTTCCAGTCAGACCTCTTCCTGTTCATAACAGCAGTCTATCTACCAGTCAGACCTCTTCCTGTTCATAACAGCAGTCTATCTTCCAGTCAGACCTCTTCCTGTTCATAACAGCAGTCTATCTTCCAGTCAGACCTCTTCCTGTTCATAACAGCAGTCTATCTTCCAGTCAGTCAGAAATGAGAGGTGGGTCCCTTCCTTGAACCCCACAGGGAAACAAAGCCCCCTACAGGAATCAAACCGTCCATTTTGGTATACTGGGTATAAAATGGTTGCTTCACTTCAAAATAGTTTTTCCGACCAGGGATGGAAGGAAATAATTTCCATTCTGACTTCAGGGCATTGTCTGAAATATATATTGCTTCGCCACTCGTTTGTCTGTGATCTTGGATGGTAGTTTTCTGTGGTTCTTAGATCCCCAGGTTGAGGGGACATTTATAGTGCTACTCCTATACGGGTCCAATTAAACCCCATCCAAATGGCCCGGGGGGCAGGTTCACCTGCTATCAACATTAGCCTCAATGTTAGGAAGCACACAGGCTTCAATGGACAATACTGTCTCCTGCAGACCCGGGCTGTGTCCAAAATGGCACCCTGTTCACTATTGACCCCGGTTAAAAGGTAGTGTACTATATAGGGGACAGGGTGCCCTATGGGCCCCGGTTTAAAAGGTAGTGCACTATATAGGGGACAGGGTGTCATTTTAGACACATGCCTCCACCTTCGTTATCATTGAGGTTGGAGTTTTGCAGAGAAAAGTTTGTTCACAGTATACAACTATACTACTACTACTACTACTACAACTACTACTACTACTATACTACTACTACTACTACTACTACTACTACTACTACTACAACTACAACTATACTACCAATACTATAGTACTACTACTACTACTACTACTACTACTACTACTACTACTACTACTACTACTACTATACTACTAATATTATACTACTACTACTACTAATACTACCACTAATACTACTACTACTACTACTACTACTACTACTACTACTACTATACTACTGATATTATACTACTACTACTACTAATACTACTACTAATAATACCACTACTACTACTACTACTACTACTACTAATACTACTAATAATACCACTATTACTACTACTACTACTACTACTACTACTATACTAGTACTACTACACTGCTGCTATACTACTACAACTATACTACTATAACTACCACAGATACTAAACTACTGCTACTACTACTACTAATACTACTAATAATACCACTACTACTACTACTACTACTACTACTACTAATACTACCACTAATAATACCACTACTACTACTACTACTAATATACTACTAATATTATACTACTACTACTACTAATACTACTACTACTAATAATACCACTACTACTACTACTACTACTACTACTACTACTACTACTACTACTACTATACTACTACTACTACTACACTGCTGCTATACTACTACAACTATACTACTATAACTGCCACAGATACTATAATACTACTACTACTACTACTAATACTACTAATAATACCACTACTACTACTACTACTACTACTACTACTACTACTACTACTACTACTACTACTACTACTATACTACTACTACTACACTGCTGCTATACTACTATAACTATACTACTATAACTACCACAGATACTATACTACTACTACTACTACTAATACTACTAATACTACTACTACTACTACTACTACTACTACTCTACTACTACTACTACTACACTGCTGCTATACTACTACAACTATACTACTATAACTGCCACAGATACTATACTACTACTATACTACTACTATACTACTACCACTGTACTACCACTGTAATACTACTATACTACCACTCCTATACTACTACTACTATACTACTACTACTACACTGCTGCTATACTACTACAACTATACTACTATAACTACCACAGATACTATACTACTACTATGCTACTACTATACTACTACCACTGTACTACCACTGTACTACTACTATACTACTACTATTACATGTTTGTCTATGTGTGATTGTGTGGGGGTTTCTGTGAATAGGTGGTTATTTATTTTATAATATTTTTATTAACATTTATTTGATCATATATATCTCTATATATGTCCCTGCTTCCTCTCACACGATTGGTCATAATCTGTCCAGATAGCTAGCCTCTATGTATTCAGAGTTAATATCACATGTAGAAATCAGATGGCGTGTAAATGAATCCCCCATCAGAGTAGACTGGAGACTCATCTTCAAGATATATACTGTATATATATATTTATTTATTTTTTGTAATTTTTTTATTTATTTAACCTTTATATAACTAGGCAAGTCAGTTAAGAACAAATTCTTATTTACAATGACGGCCTACAAAAAGGCAAAAGGCCGCCAGCGGGGACGGGGGCTGGGATTAAAAATAACAAAATAAATTAATAAATAGGACAAAACACACATCACGACAAGAGAGACACCACATAAAGAGAGACCTAAGACAACAACATAGCATGGCAGCAACACATGACAACAACATGGTAGTAACACAACATCGTAGCAACACAAAACATGGTACGAAAATTATTGCGCACAGATAACAGCACAAAGGGCAAGAAGGTAGAGACAACAATACGTCACGGGAAGCAGCCACAACTGTCAGTAAGAGTGTCCATGATTGAGTCTTTGAATGAAGAGATGGAGAAAAAACTGTTCAGTCTCATTAAAAGAGCCTTTGGGGGCTGAGTAGTCAAGTTGAAGACGCAGTAACGAAATTACTTGGTTTTGATGGCCTTCTCGGTGTTCTTGGGGAGCAGGACTGCCTGTTACTTGGCTTTGATGGCCTTCTCGGTCGTCTTGGGGAGCAGCACTGCCTGTTACTTGGCTTTGATGGCCTTCTCGGTCGTCTTGGGGAGCAGGACAGCCTGTTACTTGGCTTTGAGGGCCTTCTCGGTCGTCTTGGGGAGCAGGACAGCCTGTTACTTGGCTTTGATGGCCTTCTCGGTCGTCTTGGGGAGCAGGACTGCCTGTTACTTGGCTTTGATGGCCTTCTCTGTCGTCTTGGGGAGCAGCACTGCCTGTTACTTGGCTTTGATGGCCTTCTCGGTCGTCTTGGGGAGCAGGACAGCCTGTTACTTGGATTTGATGGCCTTCTCGGTCGTCTTGGGGAGCAGCACTGCCTGTTACTTGGCTTTGATGGCCTTCTCTGTCGTCTTGGGGAGCAGCACTGCCTGTTACTTGGCTTTGATGGCCTTCTCGGTCGTCTTGGGGAGCAGGGCTGCCTGTTACTTGGCTTTGATGGCCTTCTCTGTCGTCTTGGGGAGCAGCACTGCCTGTTACTTGGCTTTGATGGCCTTCTCGGTCGTCTTGGGGAGCAGGACAGCCTGTTACTTGGCTTTGAGGGCCTTCTCGGTCGTCTTGGGGAGCAGCATAGCCTGTTACTTGGCTTTGATGGCCTTCTCGGTCGTCTTGGGGAGCAGGACAGCCTGTTACTTGGATTTGATGGCCTTCTCGGTCGTCTTGGGGAGCAGCACTGCCTGTTACTTGGCTTTGATGGCCTTCTCTGTCGTCTTGGGGAGCAGCACTGCCTGTTACTTGGCTTTGATGGCCTTCTCGGTCGTCTTGGGGAGCAGGGCTGCCTGTTACTTGGCTTTGATGGCCTTCTCGGTCGTCTTGGGGAGCAGCATAGCCTGTTACTTGGCTTTGATGGCCTTCTCGGTCGTCTTGGGGAGCAGCACTGCCTGTTACTTGGCTTTGAGGACCTTCTAGGTCGTCTTGGGGAGCAGCCCTGCCTGTTACTTGGCTTTGATGGCCTTCTCTGTGTTCTTGGGGAGCAGCACTGCCTGTTACTTGGCTTTGACGGCCTTCTCGTCGTCTTGGGGAGCAGGACAGCCTGTTACTTGGCTTTGATGGCCTTCTCGGTCGTCTTGGGGAGCAGCACTGCCTGTTACTTGGCTTTGATGGCCTTCTCGGTCGTCTTGGGGAGCAGCACTGCCTGTTACTTGGCTTTGATGGCCTTCTCGGTCGTCTTGGGGAGCAGCATAGCCTGTTACTTGGCTTTGATGGCCTTCTCGGTCGTCTTGGGGAGCAGGACTGCCTGTTACTTGGCTTTGAGGGCCTTCTAGGTCGTCTTGGGGAGCAGCATAGCCTGTTACTTGGCTTTGATGGCCTTCTCGGTCGTCTTGGGGAGCAGGACTGCCTGTTACTTGGCTTTGATGGCCTTCTCGTTCGTTTGTGGAGCAGCACTGCCTGTTACTTGGCTTTGATGGCCTTCTCGGTCGTCTTGGGGAGCAGGACAGCCTGTTACTTGGCTTTGATGGCCTTCTAGGTCGTCTTGGGGAGCAGCACCGCCTGTTACTTGGCTTTGATGGCCTTCTCGGTCGTCTTGGGGAGCAGCACCGCCTGTTACTTGGCTTTGACGGCCTTCTCGGTCGTCTTGGGGAGCAGCACAGCCTGTTACTTGGCTTTGATGGCCTTCTCGGTCGTCTTGGGGAGCAGGGCTGCCTGTTACTTGGCTTTGATGGCCTTCTCGGTCGTCTTCGGGAGCAGCACCGCCTGTTACTTGGCTTTGATGGCCTTCTCGGTCGTCTTGGGGAGCAGGGCTGCCTGTTACTTGGCTTTGATGGCCTTCTCGGTCGTCTTGGGGAGCAGCACAGCCTGTTACTTGGCTTTGATGGCCTTCTCGGTCGTCTTGGGGAGCAGGACTGCCTGTTACTTGGCTTTGAGGGCCTTCTAGGTCGTCTTGCGGAGCAGCACTGCCTGTTACTTGGCTTTGATGGCCTTCTCTGTGTTCTTGGGGAGCAGCACTGCCTGTTACTTGGCTTTGACGGCCTTCTCGTCGTCTTGGGGAGCAGGACAGCCTGTTACTTGGCTTTGATGGCCTTCTCGGTCGTCTTGGGGAGCAGCACTGCCTGTTACTTGGCTTTGATGGCCTTCTCGGTCGTCTTGGGGAGCAGCACTGCCTGTTACTTGGCTTTGATGGCCTTCTCTGTCGTCTTGGGGAGCAGCACTGCCTGTTACTTGGCTTTGATGGCCTTCTCGGTCGTCTTGGGGAGCAGGACTGCCTGTTACTTGGCTTTGATGGCCTTCTCGGTCGTCTTGGGGAGCAGCATAGCCTGTTACTTGGCTTTGATGGCCTTCTCGGTCGTCTTGGGGAGCAGGACTGCCTGTTACTTGGCTTTGAGGGCCTTCTAGGTCGTCTTGGGGAGCAGCACTGCCTGTTACTTGGCTTTGACGGCCTTCTCGTCGTCTTGGGGAGCAGGACAGCCTGTTACTTGGCTTTGATGGCCTTCTCGGTCGTCTTGGGGAGCTGCACTGCCTGTTACTTGGCTTTGATGGCCTTCTCGGTCGTCTTGGGGAGCAGCACTGCCTGTTACTTGGCTTTGATGGCCTTCTCTGTCGTCTTGGGGAGCAGCACTGCCTGTTACTTGGCTTTGACGGCCTTCTCGGTCGTCTTGGGGAGCAGCACAGCCTGTTACTTGGCTTTGATGGCCTTCTCGGTCGTCTTGGGGAGCAGGGCTGCCTGTTACTTGGCTTTGATGGCCTTCTCGGTCGTCTTCGGGAGTAGCACCGCCTGTTACTTGGCTTTGATGGCCTTCTCGGTCGTCTTGGGGAGCAGGACTGCCTGTTACTTGGCTTTGAGGGCCTTCTAGGTCGTCTTGGGGAGCAGCACTGCCTGTTACTTGGCTTTGATGGCCTTCTCTGTGTTCTTGGGGAGCAGCACTGCCTGTTACTTGGCTTTGACGGCCTTTCTCGTCGTCTTGGGGAGCAGGACAGCCTGTTACTTGGCTTTGATGGCCTTCTCGGTCGTCTTGGGGAGCAGCACTGCCTGTTACTTGGCTTTGATGGCCTTCTCGGTCGTCTTGGGGAGCAGCACTGCCTGTTACTTGGCTTTGATGGCCTTCTCTGTGTTCTTGGGGAGCAGCACTGCCTGTTACTTGGCTTTGACGGCCTTCTCGTCGTCTTGGGGAGCAGCACTGCCTGTTACTTGGCTTTGATGGCCTTCTCGGTCGTCTTGGGGAGCAGCACTGCCTGTTACTTGGCTTTGATGGCCTTCTCGGTCGTCTTGGGGAGCAGCACTGCCTGTTACTTGGCTTTGATGGCCTTCTCTGTCGTCTTGGGGAGCAGCACTGCCTGTTACTTGGCTTTGATGGCCTTCTCGGTCGTCTTGGGGAGCAGGACTGCCTGTTACTTGGCTTTGATGGCCTTCTCGGTCGTCTTGGGGAGCAGCATAGCCTGTTACTTGGCTTTGATGGCCTTCTCGGTCGTCTTGGGGAGCAGGACTGCCTGTTACTTGGCTTTGAGGGCCTTCTAGGTCGTCTTGGGGAGCAGCACTGCCTGTTACTTGGCTTTGACGGCCTTCTCGTCGTCTTGGGGAGCAGGACAGCCTGTTACTTGGCTTTGATGGCCTTCTCGGTCGTCTTGGGGAGCTGCACTGCCTGTTACTTGGCTTTGATGGCCTTCTCGGTCGTCTTGGGGAGCAGCACTGCCTGTTACTTGGCTTTGATGGCCTTCTCTGTCGTCTTGGGGAGCAGCACTGCCTGTTACTTGGCTTTGAAGGCCTTCTCGGTCGTCTTGGGGAGCAGCACAGCCTGTTACTTGGCTTTGATGGCCTTCTCGGTCGTCTTGGGGAGCAGGGCTGCCTGTTACTTGGCTTTGATGGCCTTCTCGGTCGTCTTCGGGAGCAGCACCGCCTGTTACTTGGCTTTGATGGCCTTCTCGGTCGTCTTGGGGAGTAGGACTGCCTGTTACTTGGCTTTGAGGGCCTTCTAGGTTGTCTTGGGGAGCAGCACTGCCTGTTACTTGGCTTTGATGGCCTTCTTGTCGTCTTGGGGAGCAGCACTGCCTGTTACTTGGCTTTGACGGCCTTTCTCGTCGTCTTGGGGAGCAGGACAGCCTGTTACTTGGCTTTGATGGCCTTCTCGGTCGTCTTGGGGAGCAGCACTGCCTGTTACTTGGCTTTGATGGCCTTCTCGGTCGTCTTGGGGAGCAGCACTGCCTGTTACTTGGCTTTGATGGCCTTCTCTGTCGTCTTGGGGAGCAGCACTGCCTGTTACTTGGCTTTGATGGCCTTCTCGGTCGTCTTGGGGAGCAGGACTGCCTGTTACTTGGCTTTGATGGCCTTCTCGGTCGTCTTGGGGAGCAGCATAGCCTGTTACTTGGCTTTGATGGCCTTCTCGGTCGTCTTGGGGAGCAGGACTGCCTGTTACTTGGCTTTGAGGGCCTTCTAGGTCGTCTTGGGGAGCAGCACTGCCTGTTACTTGGCTTTGACGGCCTTCTCGTCGTCTTGGGGAGCAGGACAGCCTGTTACTTGGCTTTGATGGCCTTCTCGGTCGTCTTGGGGAGCTGCACTGCCTGTTACTTGGCTTTGATGGCCTTCTCGGTCGTCTTGGGGAGCAGCACTGCCTGTTACTTGGCTTTGATGGCCTTCTCTGTCGTCTTGGGGAGCAGCACTGCCTGTTACTTGGCTTTGATGGCCTTCTCGGTCGTCTTGGGGAGCAGGACTGCCTGTTACTTGGCTTTGATGGCCTTCTCGGTCGTCTTGGGGAGCAGCATAGCCTGTTACTTGGCTTTGATGGCCTTCTCGGTCGTCTTGGGGAGCAGCACTGCCTGTTACTTGGCTTTGATGGCCTTCTCGTTCGTCTTGGGGAGCAGCACTGCCTGTTACTTGGCTTTGATGGCCTTCTCTGTGTTCTTGGGGAGCAGCACTGCCTGTTACTTGGCTTTGATGGCCTTCTCGGTCGTCTTGGGGAGCAGAACTGCCTGATACTTGGCTTTGATGGCCTTCTCGGTCGTCTTGGGGAGCAGGACTGCCTGTTACTTGGCTTTGAGGGCCTTCTCGGTCGTCTTGGGGAGCAGGACTGCCTGTTACTTGGCTTTGATGGCCTTCTCGGTCGTCTTGGGGAGCAGCACTGCCTGTTACTTGGCTTTGATGGCCTTCTCTGTCGTCTTGGGGAGCAGCACTGCCTGTTACTTGGCTTTGATGGCCTTCTCGGTCGTCTTGGGGAGCAGGACTGCCTGTTACTTGGCTTTGATGGCCTTCTCTGTCGTCTTGGGGAGCAGCATAGCCTGTTACTTGGCTTTGATGGCCTTCTCGGTCGTCTTGGGGAGCAGGACTGCCTGTTACTTGGATTTGATGGCCTTCTCGGTCGTCTTGGGGAGCAGCACTGCCTGTTACTTGGCTTTGATGGCCTTCTCTGTCGTCTTGGGGAGCAGCACTGCCTGTTACTTGGCTTTGATGGCCTTCTCGGTCGTCTTGGGGAGCAGGACTGCCTGTTACTTGGCTTTGATGGCCTTCTCGGTCGTCTTGGGGAGCAGCATAGCCTGTTACTTGGCTTTGATGGCCTTCTCGGTCGTCTTGGGGAGCAGCATAGCCTGTTACTTGGCTTTGATAGCCTTCTTGTTCGTCTTGGGGAGCAGCACTGCCTGTTACTTGGCTTTGATGGCCTTCTCTGTGTCCTTGGGGAGCAGCACTGCCTGTTACTTGGCTTTGACGGCCTTCTCGGTCGTCTTGGGGAGCAGCACTGCCTGTTACTTGGCTTTGATGGCCTTCTCGGTCGTCTTGGGGAGCAGCAATGCCTGTTACTTGGCTTTGATGGCCTTCTCGGTCGTCTTGGGGAGCAGGGCTGCCTGTTACTTGGCTTTGATGGCCTTCTCGGTCGTCTTGGGGAGCAGCACTGCCTGTTACTTGGCTTTGATGGCCTTCTCGGTCGTCTTGGGGAGCAGCGCTGCCTGTTACTTGGCTTTAATGGCCTTCTCGGTCGTCTTGGGGAGCAGGACTGCCTGTTACTTGGCTTTGATGGCCTTCTCGGTCGTCTTGGGGAGCAGGACAGCCTGTTACTTGGCTTTGATGGCCTTCTCGGTCGTCTTCGGGAGCAGCACCGCCTGTTACTTGGCTTTGATGGCCTTCTCGGTCGTCTTGGGGAGCAGCACCGCCTGTTACTTTGACGGCCTTCTCGTCGTCTTGGGGAGCAGCACAGCCTGTTACTTGGCTTTGATGGCCTTCTCGGTCGTCTTGGGGAGCAGGGCTGCCTGTTACTTGGCTTTGATGGCCTTCTCGGTCGTCTTCGGGAGCAGCACCGCCTGTTACTTGGCTTTGATGGCCTTCTCATTCGTCTTGGGGAGCAGCACTGCCTGTTACTTGGCTTTGAGGCCTTCTAGGTCGTCTTGGGGAGCAGCACTGCCTGTTACTTGGCTTTGACGGCCTTCTCGTCGTCTTGGGGAGCAGGACAGCCTGTTACTTGGCTTTGATGGCCTTCTCGGTCGTCTTGGGGAGCAGCACTGCCTGTTACTTGGTTTTGATGGCCTTCTCTGTGTTCTTGGGGATCAGCACTGCCTGTTACTTGGCTTTGATGGCCTTCTCTGTCGTCTTGGGGAGCAGCACTGCCTGTTACTTGGCTTTGATGGCCTTCTCGGTCGTCTTGGGGAGCAGGACAGCCTGTTACTTGGCTTTGATGGCCTTCTCGGTCGTCTTGGGGAGCAGCATAGCCTGTTACTTGGCTTTGATGGCCTTCTCGGTCGTCTTGGGGAGCAGGACTGCCTGTTACTTGGCTTTGAGGGCCTTCTAGGTCGTCTTGGGGAGCAGCACTGCCTGTTACTTGGCTTTGACGGCCTTCTCGTCGTCTTGGGGAGCAGGACTGCCTGTTACTTGGCTTTGATGGCCTTCTCGGTCGTCTTGGGGAGCTGCACTGCCTGTTACTTGGCTTTGATGGCCTTCTCGGTCGTCTTGGGGAGCAGCACTGCCTGTTACTTGGCTTTGATGGCCTTCTCTGTCGTCTTGGGGAGCAGCACTGCCTGTTACTTGGCTTTGATGGCCTTCTCGGTCGTCTTGGGGAGCAGGACTGCCTGTTACTTGGCTTTGATGGCCTTCTCGGTCGTCTTGGGGAGCAGCATAGCCTGTTACTTGGCTTTGATGGCCTTCTCGGTCGTCTTGGGGAGCAGCACTGCCTGTTACTTGGCTTTGATGGCCTTCTCGTTCGTCTTGGGGAGCAGCACTGCCTGTTACTTGGCTTTGATGGCCTTCTCTGTGTTCTTGGGGAGCAGCACTGCCTGTTACTTGGCTTTGATGGCCTTCTCGGTCGTCTTGGGGAGCAGGACTGCCTGTTACTTGGCTTTGATGGCCTTCTCGGTCGTCTTGGGGAGCAGCATAGCCTGTTACTTGGCTTTGATGGCCTTCTCGGTCGTCTTGGGGAGCAGCACTGCCTGTTACTTGGCTTTGATGGCCTTCTCGTTCGTCTTGGGGAGCAGCACTGCCTGTTACTTGGCTTTGATGGCCTTCTCTGTGTTCTTGGGGAGCAGCACTGCCTGTTACTTGGCTTTGATGGCCTTCTCGGTCGTCTTGGGGAGCAGAACTGCCTGATACTTGGCTTTGATGGCCTTCTCGGTCGTCTTGGGGAGCAGGACTGCCTGTTACTTGGCTTTGAGGGCCTTCTCGGTCGTCTTGGGGAGCAGGACTGCCTGTTACTTGGCTTTGATGGCCTTCTCGGTCGTCTTGGGGAGCAGCACTGCCTGTTACTTGGCTTTGATGGCCTTCTCTGTCGTCTTGGGGAGCAGCACTGCCTGTTACTTGGCTTTGATGGCCTTCTCGGTCGTCTTGGGGAGCAGCACTGCCTGTTACTTGGCTTTGATGGCCTTCTCTGTGTCCTTGGGGAGCAGCACTGCCTGTTACTTGGCTTTGACGGCCTTCTCGGTCGTCTTGGGGAGCAGCACTGCCTGTTACTTGGCTTTGATGGCCTTCTCGGTTGTCTTGGGGAGCAGCAGTGCCTGTTACTTGGCTTTGATGGCCTTCTCGGTCGTCTTGGGGAGCAGGGCTGCCTGTTACTTGGCTTTGATGGCCTTCTCGGTCGTCTTGGGGAGCAGCACTGCCTGTTACTTGGCTTTGATGGCCTTCTCGGTCGTCTTGGGGAGCAGCGCTGCCTGTTACTTGGCTTTAATGGCCTTCTCGGTCGTCTTGGGGAGCAGGACTGCCTGTTACTTGGCTTTGATGGCCTTCTCGGTCGTCTTGGGGAGCAGGACAGCCTGTTACTTGGCTTTGATGGCCTTCTCGGTCGTCTTCGGGAGCAGCACCGCCTGTTACTTGGCTTTGATGGCCTTCTCGGTCGTCTTGGGGAGCAGCACCGCCTGTTACTTTGACGGCCTTCTCGTCGTCTTGGGGAGCAGCACAGCCTGTTACTTGGCTTTGATGGCCTTCTCGGTCGTCTTGGGGAGCAGGGCTGCCTGTTACTTGGCTTTGATGGCCTTCTCGGTCGTCTTCGGGAGCAGCACCGCCTGTTACTTGGCTTTGATGGCCTTCTCATTCGTCTTGGGGAGCAGCACTGCCTGTTACTTGGCTTTGAGGCCTTCTAGGTCGTCTTGGGGAGCAGCACTGCCTGTTACTTGGCTTTGACGGCCTTCTCTGTCGTCTTGGGGAGCAGGACAGCCTGTTACTTGGCTTTGATGGCCTTCTCGGTCGTCTTGGGGAGCAGCACTGCCTGTTACTTGGTTTTGATGGCCTTCTCTGTGTTCTTGGGGATCAGCACTGCCTGTTACTTGGCTTTGATGGCCTTCTCTGTCGTCTTGGGGAGCAGCACTGCCTGTTACTTGGCTTTGATGGCCTTCTCGGTCGTCTTGGGGAGCAGGACTGCCTGTTACTTGGCTTTGATGGCCTTCTCGGTCGTCTTGGGGAGCAGCATAGCCTGTTACTTGGCTTTGATGGCCTTCTCGGTCGTCTTGGGGAGCAGGACTGCCTGTTACTTGGCTTTGAGGGCCTTCTAGGTCGTCTTGGGGAGCAGCACTGCCTGTTACTTGGCTTTGACGGCCTTCTCGTCGTCTTGGGGAGCAGGACTGCCTGTTACTTGGCTTTGATGGCCTTCTCGGTCGTCTTGGGGAGCTGCACTGCCTGTTACTTGGCTTTGATGGCCTTCTCGGTCGTCTTGGGGAGCAGCACTGCCTGTTACTTGGCTTTGATGGCCTTCTCTGTCGTCTTGGGGAGCAGCACTGCCTGTTACTTGGCTTTGATGGCCTTCTCGGTCGTCTTGGGGAGCAGGACTGCCTGTTACTTGGCTTTGATGGCCTTCTCGGTCGTCTTGGGGAGCAGCACTGCCTGTTACTTGGCTTTGATGGCCTTCTCGGTCGTCTTGGGGAGCAGCACTGCCTGTTACTTGGCTTGATGGCCTTCTCGGTCACGTCCTTGGGGAGCATCAACTGCCTGTTACTTGCTTTGATGGCCTTCTCGTGTCTTGGGGAGCAGCACTGCCTGTTACTTGGCTTTGATGGCCTTCTCGGTCGTCTTGGGGAGCTGCACTGCCTGTTACTTGGTTTGATGGCCTTCTCGGTCGTCGTGGGGAGCAGCACTGCCTGTTACTTGGCTTTGATGGCCTTCTCTGTCGTCTTGGGAGCAGCACTGCCTGTTACTTGGCTTGATGGCCTTCTCGGTCGTCTTGGGGAGCAGACTGCCTGT